>NC_061122.1:143735028-144035028 GCF_002878395.1 Capsicum annuum | reverse complement strand
TTATCCACATCATCAATAATCATGGGGTCATCCCTCTTATCATAAACCATAGGCATAGTTGGATCAATAGTAGCCTTATATCTACTATATTTCTATTTTTAAATTCAATACTAAGGATCACGGCTCCTTGCTGGAATATAAAGGCCACTCTTGTCTTTATAATCTTATTTCCTATCTAATTTCCATCCCTATCTTAAGAACAATCTTCCACATCTTCAATGATCATAGGGTTATCCCTCTTATCATCTACTATAGGTATAGGTGGATAAATAATAGTGTTTTATATCCCAAAGCTTTTATTCTTCAATTTCTAAACTCAGTATCACGATTCCCTATTGGAACATAAAGGCCACTCTTATCTTTATAATTATTTTTTCTATTCCAATTACCACTCTTATCTTTATAATTATCTTTGTTAATCTAATTATCCCTACTCCTCTATTTATTCCTCAAGCTATTTTAGTTTTCTCCATAATTATTCCAACTATGATTCCCCTGCCCTGATTTCCAATTGACTTTATTAGACCCTTGGACCATGGCTAGGAATCTCGCCACCTGTCTATCAAGACATTTAGCCCCTCCTCTGAATTCAATCTTCATACCTAGAAAAACATACCTCATGCACCTACTGCATTGACCTTCTTTGATTTAGTTGCCATAAATTTCTTTAAAAGCATCCTAATTTAGTCCCCAACTATACCACCTCTTAACCCATTGTCTCATCTAATATTCTGTAACAACCCAAAATCACCTCTCGGGATGTCACATGGTGCTTAGGGCTACAAGTAACCCCAAGTTAACCCTTTGAGCCTATCACTTCTCATAATAACTCATTCAAGAAGGAATATACAAAGTACTAGCACTGTCATATCAAATGAAAGGAAATACGAAGATAATACTCAGTCCAAACGACCACAATAATGGAAATCTCAACACAACCACATTCTGATAAGTAGTCTAACAAAGCCTCTACTACATCATGAGCTCGAGAGCCGTTAGGACAGGTCCCTAACTAACTCAAACTAAACTGAAAGTAATAACATAAACACTCAAATACTGAAATATCTACAGATAGGTCCTCAAACCATGAGGACTCACCACTTTAGAAATGTAGACGAAGGTACTCAAGGATCACTGACGAGGCTGGGACTAAGTACCTGAACCTACATTAAAAGATAATGTAGCACATAGACGTATATGTGAATCAGCACATGGGAATGTACTGAGTATATAGGGGTGTATGCATTTATATATAACAATATCAATTCTATTTAATCAAATCATGCATGCAAATAGGAATGAATCACATGGCTTGAATAAGTCTAAAATGTAAAGCTCATAAATCATGTAGAATGAAGCATGCAACACAAATATCGTGAGTCTTTATACTTTTGTCTTTAAAATATGTGCTCTTCTCTTATTCTCATTACTCATAGGATGAAGGAAGCTTTAAATAAAACTTTCAACTAATGAGTATACCTCTTGGAGAGTAAAAGTTCTTTATTGATCAAGAACTTATTACTCTTTTGAACTTAAACACTTGGAACTCGGAATCATATGACTTTGGTTTAAAAATAGATGATCAACTCTTATTAGTAGAGAAAACTACTTTATTCTTTGGAAAATACTCAAAAGTAATTCGTTCGCTTTAGAAAATATCTCATCTCAAAGATTTAGGGAAAATATTCTATCTCAATAGGAGATACTTTAGTTTAGAGAGGTTCTCTTAACCGACATAAACTATGCAAGCTACATGGATTGCAACGTCTTTTTCTACTTTGGAAGAAACCTCACATTGGGAAGAGGCATCATACTCTTGCCAAGGAGTATAACCTCAACTCAATGATCACTTATCTCGGCCTAGGGCCCAATCATTTCGATCTTAGGCCCAAAATCTCAAACCAACGGTCGCACGTAGTGCAGAGATAAGAAACCATGGTAACTTCCACAACTCGGTGCTAAATACTATTCCCTTTAGTTATGTCGCTCATATCATGGAAATCCACTTTCAAAATAATCTCATGGTTCATAAGAATCCAAAAATCAAATCTGTAATATCATGTGGTAGAGTGGATTTCAAAACTCCATGACCATTAGGTCAAAACATTTCTCAATAATCTCAAAATACTCAAATCATAGTTCTTAAAATTAGAAGTCTCAAGTAGGGATTAATGACCCATAATTCAATCTTAAGTTAAAACTCATCATAATGCATAATAGATAGCATATAGATTCATAATTCATGTAGAAATCTGGAAGTTACAGCAATGTCTCAAAATATCAACATACTCATTTACTTCAATTCTTAGAATATTAAAACTCTTAAACTTTCAAGGAGTAACAACATAGGGAATAAGACAATCTTCAAATTCTTAAAAAAACATGCAAAATTATTCTATTAGACTCGCAATTCATGGGAAACATCAAAAGCTTGCAACCAATAACAATGGGTGAAAAACCCCAATTAAATTTCATGTAAAATCTCATAAATTGTAGAAAATTGTAGTTTAAATAAGCCTTTGGGCACATGGGTGAAAGTATTACCCTTGTTCAAAACACCACATACCTCAGATTATGAAATTAGATGAACAAACTTGCTCTAAACTCCTCTTCTTACTCTTCAGAGAGGGTTCTTTCAACCCTTGAACTTGGGGAATTCAAATCTTATCTTAATTTGTAGAATCTATGATAAGTTCTTAGATTTCCTTGAGAATGGTTTTAGATTTGATCTTTAGGGATAAATCCTAGCTCTTTTGTGTTTTGGATGATGAATGGACCCATTTGATTTGCTTGGAATATATCTGGTAGATAAAAGGGTTGAAAGACTAAAAAGTCCCTTTTAAAAATGACTTAAATACTGAATTGGGGCTGCGACAGTTGGGCGATGGTCCATCGTTAGCCTGACAGTCCGTTGGATCGTCCGTCACACATCGGTTAGAAAAAAACACTACTCGATGCGTCAATCTCAGCGATGGTCCATCATAAACTTGATGGTCCATCAGATTGTCCACCGTACATTGGCCAGGATGAGGCCACACTACCTCAGCAGTGACGGTCTCAGCAATGGTCCATCGTAGACTCGACGGTCCGTCATCCTGGCCGTCGCACTTGGGTAAGAAAAGGGAGTTACTGCCTTGGTTGCGACGATTCGGGCAACAGTCCATCACAAACTTGACGTTCCGTCAACCTGTCCATCGGACCTGGGTAGTTCCAACAACTCTCAGTATAACGGCCATAACTTCCCACCCTGTGCTGAATTTTGACAAAATTGGTATCGTTGGAAAGCTATTTCAATTCTATACACTATAGGAAGTCATTTTAAGGAAAAATTCAACAAGATTAAATCCATAATAACTTGGGAAGTCTCTTCTCAATTTTTTAGGGCCGGAATTACACCTTACTTGACACGCTCAAGGGTCAAATTACAAGGAAACTTTGCGGGGTCTTACAATATCTCCCCCTTGGAAATATTCATCCTCAAATGTCTCTAGTTAGACTAGGAACACAGGAAAATAGAGTACACATAGCTGAAGTAATTTTCTAAATGGGTTCAAAATCTTTCTAAACTCTTGAATACCTCAGAAATTGCAAGAACTCATGCAAGAATAGATATATAGATGAACTTTAGATTAGAAGGGCTGAACTTTAGATTGATTTGACCTCGTCGAAAAGAGGTGCAGGTACTTTGCTTGTATTTCTGCTTCTGTGTCCCAAGTAGCACCCTCAACTGACTGGTTCCGGCAGAACACTTTAACCAAGGGAACCTCTTTGCTCCTCAATCTACGGATCTAAAAATCTAGGATCTCAATGGGAATATCCTTAAGTGAAATACTATTCTGAATATCAGCATTCTCTGAAGGATCTACCACAACGGAATAACCAATATGCTTCTTAAGAATGGAGACATGAAAAATAGGATGAATGGCTGATAACTCCATAGGAAACTTGACCACATCGGCTACTTTCCCAACAAGGCTCAAAACTCTATATGGGCTAACATAATAAGGACTAAGCTTTCCCTTTTTACCAAACCTCTTCACCCCTTTCATGGGTGAAATCTTCAAGTACAACAAACACCCACTTCAAACTCAAGATCTTTTTTCCTTACATCGGCATATGACTTTTGATGACCCTGAGCTATCTTTAACCTCTCTCTAATCAACTTAAGTTTCTCCATAGCTTCAAACACTACATCAAGACCAATCACAGCAGCTTGACCCACTTCAAACCAATCTATGGATGATCTATATCTTCTACCATACAAGGCCTCAAATAGTGCCATCCCAATGCTAGCATGGTAACTATTGTTATAGGTAAACTCTATCATTGGCAAATGCTCATCCCAACTTCCTTTGAAATTAAGAGCACACACCCTCAATATGTCTTCTAGGGTCTGAATGTTCCTCTCAGCCTGACCATATATCTGCTGATGAAAAGTGGAACTCAAAAGAACTTGGGTACCAAGACCCTGCTAAAACTCCCTCCAAAATAGAGAAGTAAATTGAGTACCCCTATCCGAAATAATAGATGAGGGAACTCCTTGCAACCTGACTAACTCCTGGATATACAATCTAGCATAATCCTCAGTTGTATAAGATGTATGCATGGTCAAGAAGTGTACGGAGTTAGTCATCCTATCAACAACAACACAAATAGAATCATGATGACTATGCAAAATGGGTAACCCGATCATGAAGTCCATATCACCACCTCCCACATCTAAGTGGGTAAACCAAACTCTTGCATCACACCACCAGGTCTTTGGTTCTCTACCTTAACTTGTTGGCATGTTGCACACTTTGCTACAAACTCAGATATATCATTCTTCAGACCATTTCACCAATAGAATTCCCGTAAGTCGCGGTATATCTTGGTAATGCCAGAATAAATAGAATACCCTATTCCATGGAGTTCAGCCGTAATCCTTTGCGTCATATCATCAACACACGGAATGCACATTCTACTCTACAATCCCAATACGCCATCTCCCCCTTGGGAGAAAACATCTACCCTTTGGTCCTTAACTGCCTCTTTTAGTCTAACAAAACTAGGATCTCTATTTTGTTTCTCCTTCACTTCCAAAACTAAAGAGGATTTAGAAATACTTTGTACCAAAGTACTTCTCTCAGCTAAATCAAGAAACCTAACACCAAATCTAGCCAGACAATGCACATCTCGAGCTAACTCTTTCTTACCTTTCTCTACATGATGCTAAGGGCATCTGCCACTATATTGGCCTTGCCAGAGTGATACAACACACTTATATCATAGTCTTTTAACAACTCTAACCACCTCTTCTCCCTAAGATTCAACTCCCTTTGAGTAAACACATACTACAGACTCTTATGATCAATAAACACATCAATATCAATACCATAAAGATAGTGTCTCCATATTTTCAAAGGAAAGATCACAGCAGCTAACTCAAGATCATGGGTTGGGTTATTCTTCTCATGTGGCTTTAAATGTCTAGAGGTATAGGATATAACCTTACCTCTTTACATCAGCATAAAACCCAAACTAATTCTAGAGGCATCAAAATACACCACAAAACCATCTGTACCATCAGGAAAAGTCAACACAAGGCTAAAGTAAGTCGACTCGTCAACTCCTAAAAACTCTTCTCATAGGAATTTGAACACTGGAACTTAACTTTCTTTTCGGTTAACCAGGTCATGAGAGATGCAATAGAGGAGAAACCTTCAATAAATGGAAGTAGTAGCCTGCTAGAACCTAGAAACTTCTAATATCAGATGGAGAGATAGGTCTAGGCCAATTTCTTACATCTTCTGTCTTTTTGGGATCAACTCTAATACCTTCAGCTGAAATAATATAACCCATAAAGGCTAAAAACCTTAGGCAAAATTCACACTTACTAAATTTGGTGAACAACTGGTGACCTCTAAGATTTTGCAAGACAATTGTAAGGTGATCTACATGATCATGCTCAATGCAGGAGTAGAGAAGATGTCATCCATGAAGACAATTGTGAACATATCAAGATATTACTTGAACACTCGATTCATGAGGTCCATAAAAACTGCTGGGGCATTGCTTATCCCAAAAAAATGACTAGAAACTCAAAGTAACCATACCGGATTCAGAAGGCTATCTTTAGAATATCACATTCCCTCACTTTAAGTTCATGATAGTCGGATCTAAGGTCTATCTTGGAGAAATAACTTGCACCTTGCAACTGATCAAACAGGTCATCAAATCCAAATAGGATACTTATTTTTTAATGTGACCTTGTTAAGATGATGATATTCAATGCACATACGAAAAGAACCATCTTTCTTCTACAAGAATAGAATAGGTACACCCCAAGGAGAAATACTGGGCCTTATGATACCTTTGTCTAAAAGATCTTTGAGTTGCTCTTTCAACTCCTTAAGCTCAGTAGGTTCCATACAGTATGGCAGAATAGAAATGCGACGAGTGTCGGGAAGAAGGTTAATGTCGAACACTATCTCTCTATCAGGAGGTACCCCTGGGAGATCTTTCAAAAAAATATCTGGAAACTTATTAACAATATCGACTGACTGAATAGTTGGAGCCTCGGACTTAGTGTCTTTGACTCTAACTAGGTGATAGATGTAACCCTTGGATATTAGCTTTTTGGCTTTGAGATAGGAGATAAAATAACTCTTGGGAGATACCAAACTCCCAAACCACTCAAAAACTGGCTCATCAGGGAACTAAAACTTGACCACACGGGTACGATAGTCTATATATGCATAATAAGAATGAAGTCAATCCATACCAAGAATAAGGTCAAAATCCACCATGTCTAACTCTATCAAATCAACAAGTATGAATCTATGAAGAACAGTAACAGGAAAATCTCTATACACTTGTTTAGCAACAACTAACTCCCCTACTTGTGTGGAGACTAGGAAAGGCTAAGGAATTTTTTTAGGACTCATTTTGAAATTCACAGCCATAAGTGGGGTCATATAGGAGAGACTCGACCCAGTTACCAACAAAAAATAAACATCAAAACAAAAGATGTAGAGCATACTAGTAACAGCATTGGGAGAGTCCTCTTGCTCCTGACAGGATGGTAAGGTATAGAATCTATTCTGGCGCTGACCATCAGTAGTGCTAGATGAAGAGCCCTGAACAGCGGTGGGACAAGGGACAGGACTTGGTGTACTAGTAGTCTGTGCCTGAGGTCAGGCAACTCTGGTCCCTTACCTAGCATGTGGATAATCTATAAGTCTATGGACCTACTTACCACAACCAAAACAACCTCTCAAATCCGTAAAACACTCATCGGGATGATCCCTACCACACTTACCATAAGGAGGATAATGGAGCCTGTTACCAATACTGTTCTGTGACCTAGACAAAAAAGACCTGTTCCCTTGCTCCTGCCTTTCACTAAGCGTGGGAGCACTAGATGATAAAGGCGTTGGAATAGACGGACGTCTCTAAAACTGAGGGTGGTTTCCACCATGGAACCTGGGCTGACTATACTTATGCTACTTAGATCTAGCCTTCTTATTACCTCTCACTCTATCTCTATCTTGAATCTTATATGCCTCTATCTGTTGTACATGTATCATCAACCTAGACAGATCCATATCCCTATGCAACATCACAGTTCTATACTCTTTTAGCACAAAACCAGAAATACTTATCACTAACTTGCTCTTACTAGCTCTAGTGTCAAAAATCAAATCAGGAGCATACTTAACCAAATCATTGAACTTCAGTAGTACTCCTTAACAGTCATGGATCCCTGGCTAAAGTTCATAAGCTCCTCAATATTTGGTTCCCTCATCTAATGCAGAAAGAGCTTGTCCAAGAATGCATCTTGGAATACTTACCAAGTCATAGAAGTAGTATCCTCACCTCTACCCTTCCTCCACGATACAACCTAGTAATAAGTTATCTCTTTCAACTTGTAAGATACTAACTCAACACTTTCCTCTTCACAAACATGTATTATCTGTGTGATCTTCCTCACCTCCTAGAGGTACAATTATGGGTCCTCAACTGCCTTGGACCCATAAAACTCTGGCAGATTCATCCGCATGAAATAATGAATCCTAGAAGCAGCTACATCATCTCCCTACTGATTTGCAACTGTGGCCTGGTTATTGGCCTAAACATTAGCGGTTATTGCTTGTGCTAATGCCTGAAAGGCCACCTGAAACTCAGCATGATACATAGTCTCATTCAAAGGATCAACAGCTGGGGTTTTCTTATCATCGTTTCCCTAGGTATTCTCTTTTTGAAGAGGCATTTTCCGAAATAGAAGAGCACAAATTATTAGATGATAGGGGCAATTGCAGGCATGATGGAATCTGAAAGAAAGAAATAACTTTTTCCTAAAATCTCTTATAGCCTCTTCCGCATAGATGTGGTGCACTACATACCGATGATCACGACTCTACTCAATGCAGCTTGTCAGACTCCCTAGGACTCTTTTAAAACCTTAGGCTCTGATACCAAGTTTCTAACGACCCAAAATTATCTCCCTAAAGATAAGACGGTGCTTAGGGATATAAATAGCCCCAAGCTAACCCTTTGATCCTATCATATCTCACAACAACTCATTCAAGAAGGAATATACTAAACACTGGCACTGTCATATCAAATGAAAGGAAATATGGAGATAATACTCGGTCCAAATGACCACAATACTAGAAATGTCAACAAAACAACAGTCGGATAACTAGTCTAACAAAGCCTCTACTACTCCATAAACTCGAGAGCCGATTGGACAGGTCCCTAACTCATTCAAACTAAACTGAAAGTAATAACATAAATACTCAAATACTGAAAATTTTGAAGATAGGTCCTCGAACCATAATGACTCACCATTGTAGAAATATAGACGATGGTACTCAAGAATCACAGACGAGGCTGGGACCGAGCACCTGAACCTACATTAAAAGATAATGTAGAACATAGACGTATATATGGATCAGTACTTGGTAATGTACTGAGTATATGATGGTGTATGCATTTACATATAACAATATCAATACTCTTTAATCAAATCATGCATGCAAATAGGAATGACTCACATGACTTGAATAAGTCTAAAATATAAAGCACATAAATCATATAGAATGAAGCATATAGCACAAATCTCGTGAGTCATTATACTTTGTCTTTAAAATCAGTGCTCTCCACTTATTCTCATAACTCATAGGATTAAGGAAGCTTTAAACAATACTTTTAACTAATGCATACATCTTATGGACAGTAAAACTTCTTTATTGCTCAAGAACTTATAAAACTTTTGAACTCAAACACTTGGAACTCGGAATCAGGCCCAATCATCTCAGCCTCAGGCCCAAAATCTCAAACCTACAGTGGCATATAGTTTTGGGGTAAGAAATCATGGTAACTTACCCAACTCAGTTCTAAATACTAATCCATTTAGTTTATCTTGCTCATCTTATGGAAATCCACTTTCAAAATAATCTCATGGTTCATAAAAACCCAATAATCAAATCTGTAATCTCATATGATAAAGTGGATTTCAAAACTCTATAACCATTAGGTCAAAAAATTTCTCAATGCTCTCAAAATACTCAAACCATGGGTTCTTATAGCATAATTGTTCATAAAATTGTAAGTCTCAAGTAGGGCATATTGACCCACAATTCAATCTCAAGTTAAAACTCATCATAATGCATAGTAGATAGCATATAAATTCATAATTCAAGTAGAAATATGGAATTTACAACAATTTTTCTCAAAATATCAACATACTCATACTTTAATTCCTAGAAAATTGAAATTCTTAAATTCTCAAGGAGTAACAACATAGGGTATAAACCCAGCTTCAATTTCTTAAGAATACATGCAAAATCATGATATTAGACTCTTAATTTATGTGAAACATCAAAATCTTGCAACCAATAACAATGGATGAAAAACCTCAATTCAATTTCATGTGAAATCTAATCAATTGCAGAAAATTGTAGGTTAAATAAGCCTTTTGGAATACGGGTGAAAGGATTACCCTTGTTCAAAACCCCACATACCTTAGATATGAAATTCAATGGAAGAGCTTGCTCTAAACTCCTCTTATTACTCTTGAGAGAAAGTTCTTGCAATCCTTGAACTTGGAGAATTCAAATCTCAACTCAATTTGTAGAATCTATGATAAGTTCTTGTATTTCTTGGAGAAGGGTTTTATATTTGATCTTGAGGGAGAAACCCTAGATCTCTTATGTTTTTTTATGATTAATGGAGCCATTTGCTTCACTTGGAATATATATGGTTGATAAAAGAGTGGAAAAGACTGAAAAAACCCTTTTAAAAATAACTTAAAATATTGAACAGGGGCTGCGATAGTCAGAGCGATGGTCCATCGCTAGTCTAATGGTCCATCGGATCATCCATCACAGGTAGGTCAAAAAAAGAACACACTTCCTCAATGTGATTGTCTCAGCAATGATCTATCACAAACTTGATGGTTCATCGGATCGTCTGTCGTACATTGGCCAGGATGTGGCCACACTGCCTCAGCGGAGATGGTCTCAAGGACGGTCCATCGTAGACTCGACCGTAGTCATCCTGGCCATCGCACTTGAGGCAAAAAAGAAAGTTATAACATTAGTTGCAAAATTTTAGGCGATGGTCCATCTCACACTTGATGGTCCGTCAACCTGTCCGTCGCACCTGAGCGGTTTTGACAACTCTCAGTAAAACAGACATAACTTCCTACCCCGATGTCGAATTGTGAAAAAATTGGTATCGTTTGTAAGCTATTTCAATTCTCTATACTATATGAGGTCATTTTCTGGAAATATTCAACAATATTAATGTAGTAATCACTTGAGAAGTCTCTTATTAATCTTTTAGGGATGGAATTATAATTCACTTCACATGCTCAAGGTTCAAACTACAATGGAACTTTGTGGGGTCTTATATGCTCACTTCTTTATAGAGGCTCCAATTAGATAAGTATGGGTTGATGTATTCTCCTCCATAGTATAGCACCCTCAGTTGGTTTTTGGTAATTTGATCTAAGATGTTAACAGCATGCTCCTATTATAGATTCATAAAGGCCCCACCAGTAATAGTGTGTGCTACATCCTTAGTGTTACAATTCATGGATCTGTAGAAAATCTTTAACAAGTTTCAACCAGGAATTTTATGATTTGGTACATTATGTAGCTTCTTATTGAACCTCAACTATATCTTATGTTTCAATTATAGCATTCTGGGGAGGGCAGGAAAAGTTTGTCTAAGATCTGAGCCCTCAACTAGTTCCAAGTAGTAATAGATCCATAGGGAAATTCACCTAGACATAGAGTAAATTCTCATCTCATATAGAATGGAAATAATATTAGTTAAAAAATCTTTGCCAGATCTCAATGTAGCTGATCTGAGCTAGTTAGAGATAGAAACATTATTGTCAGTATTACAGAATTTCAAAATGTCTATTGGATGGTCCATAGAAGATATTGTGGGTATTCTGCTTGGTTTGTGTTCACATAAAATTCATCTTGAGCCATATTGTGTTCTATTTATTGAACATCAATGTCAACTCAATCCTCCAATGAAGGAGGTGGTAAAGAAGATGATCATCGAGTGGTTTGATGCTGGTGTAGTATTTCCTATTATTGACAGTAAGTGGGTTAGTCCAGTTTAATACATACCAAAAAAGGGCAGAATAGTTGTTGGGCCTAACGATAAGAATGAGATAGTGCCTATGAGGCCATTCATAGGATGGAGAGTGTGCATTGATTATAGAAAGTTGAATGCATGAACTCAGAAGGATCATTTTCCTATGTCGTTCATGGATTAGATGTTGGACTGGCAAGAAAGTAGAGGATGGAATTATTTTCTTGATGGATACTCAAGAGATAATCAAATCACTATTGCACCTGAGGACCAAGAGAAGACTACTTTACATGTCCTTATGAGATCTTTTTTATTCAAATGAATGCCATTTGGGCTAAGCAATGCTCCAACCACATTTCAGAGATGTACAATGTCTATTTTCTCTGATATGGTCGAAGACACCATTGAAGTTTTTATGGAAGATTTTTTAATTTTTGATGACTACCTTATTCACATCGCTAAGGGCCTACAAAGGCGATAAGAATGTAAATTGGTGCTTAATTGGGAAAAATGTCATTTCATGGTCAAAGAAGGAATTGTACTTGGGCACAAAATTTCAAAGAAACATATACAGGTTGATCGAGCAAAGGTTGTGGTCAATGAAAAACTACCTTATCCAATTTCTATAAAGGAAATTCAGAGTTTTCTAGGTCATGCAGATTTTTATCGGCAATTTATCAGTAACTTCTAATTATTTGAAGTCCACTTTGAAAACCTCTTGAGAAGGAGGAAAAATTTGATTTTGATGATGCATATAAGAAGGCTTTTGGAAGCTTAAAAGATAAGTTGGTGTCTGATCTAATCATTCTATCTCCTAATTGGTCCGCCCCTTTTAAGATTATGTGTGATGCAAGTGGTTTGGACTTAGGGGTTGTACTAGGCGAACGGAAAGAAAAGATCCTTCATTCCATCTACTTTGCTAGTAAGGCACTAAATCCTACTTAAAATAACTATAACATAACTGAACAAGAGTTATTGGCAGTGGTTTTTGCCTTTGAAAAGTTTAGATCTTACTTGATTGGGAAAAAAGTGATTGTGTTGACAAACCATGCAACATTATGTTACTTAATGGCTAAGAAAGATGCAAAGTCAAGGTTTAATCATTGGGTGCTACTATTGCAAGAATTTGATTTTGAGGTAAAGGACAGGAAAAGCATAGAAAATAAAGTTGCAGATAACTTTTCTAGACTAAAGGAGGAAGCTATGCAAAAGATTGCTAAGGGTTTGGAGATTGATGACTATTTTCTAAACGAACAACTATTGGCAGCTTCCCAAGATTTAGTTCCATGGTTTGCAGATTTTGCAAATTACTTAGCTAGTGATCTAGTCCAGGAAGATCTTTCATATTAGAAAGGGAAGGAGTTTATGCATGAGGTAAGAAAAATTTTCTGGGATGAACCTTATCTATTTAAAATTTGTGCAGATTGAATCATTTGGAGATGCATACTTGAAGTGGAGATGATAAGCATACTAGAAGTGTGTCATTCATCACCAGTTGGGGGTCATTATGAAGGGGCTTGCACTGCGCTTAAGATTCTTCAATGTGGCTACTATTGGCCTACCATATACAAAGATGCTCATGAGTATGCTACTGCATGTGATCAATTTCAATGACAAGGTACGATTCCTAGAAGACATGAACTACCTATGACCTCTATCTTAGAATTAGAAGTGTTTGATGTGTGGGGCATAGATTTCATGGGGCCTTTTGTTAGTTTATGGGTATAGAGTACATACTATTATGTGTCTAAGTGGGCGGAAACAATTGCGCTTCCTAACAATGAAGCAAGGAGTGTCACAACATTTTTGAGAGAGAATATCTTTTCTCAATTTGGTATGCCACGTTCTATTATTAGTGGTGGAGGGTCACATTTTTGTAATCATCTATTCAAGAGTCTTCTTGAAAAATATGGCGTGAATCATATGGTGGAAACACCTTATCATCCGCAAACTAGTGGACAAGTCAAACTTTCCAATAGATAAATCAATTCCATATTGGCAAAGACTATAAATACCAATAGGACTGATTGGATGAAAAAATTAGATAACACATTATGGGCTTATCATACAACTTACAAAACCCTACCTTATCATCTTATGTACGAAAAAGCTTGCCATTTACCAATTGAGCTTGAGCAAAAGGTACTATGGGCATTGAAGAAGCTGAATTTAGAGTGGAAGAATGCAGCCAAATCTAGGTTTAATGGCATAAATAAGCTGGACGAATTTTGGCTTCGGTCAGATGAAAGTTCAGCACTTTACAAAGAGAGATAAAGTTGTATCGTGACTGGAAGATTGTGAAAGGTGTATTTGAAAAGGGTGACCAAGTGCGTCTATACAATTCTAGTCTTCATTTGTTTCTAGGTAAGCTTAAGTCAAGATGGGATGGTCCATTCACAGTAACAAGAGTGCATCCCTATGGTGCATTAGAAATAAATAAGGATGGCACAAGTCCATTTAAAGTGAACGGATACAGAGTAAAGCACTATATAGGAAATATTGAAGAGGTGACGGAACTAGTTGATATTCACCTTGATGAAGTACAAGTAATCAAGGAAAGTGAATCGTCCTGCGATGTTAAATCTAGCGTTGGATGAGAGGCAACCCATGAGGCTAGTTGGTGAAATTTTACTATCTAACGTATCCACGTCATGCCGTGACGTTAAATCAAGTGTTGCATGAGAGACAACCCATGCTTTTAGTAATTATTTCAATTATAGGGTAATGTTTTTGTACAATGTACAGGACAAACAGCAGGCAGATAAAATCCAAAGAAGATAAAATAGTATCATATGGACAATTTACGAATCATATCTATATGGTACGACTCGTTAGTAGGAGTTATAATGACCTGGGAGATCAATTGGAATAAACAATTAAGTTCTGGAATGAATACGACTCTCGATACGAGTCATAGCTTTTGGTTAGGGATTATGACCAAGAGTCATACCCATCCAGAACACAGGTAAGTTACAAGGCAATATGAGTCATAGAAATGACACGTAAGCCTGCATACGAGTCATATACACCACTCATACCCAAGCCTACCAGGTTAGATCTCAGGTTTACCCAATCCAATGCTTAATTAAAATAAATAAAAAGGCACGATCGGGCACCCGATATCATAATTCGTACCCAATCCATTACTAAACTAAATTTCAACTTTTAAAATACAAAATCGAATTATTTTAAACTTGATTCAACTACCATCAACTTCAAATCTTTCAATTTTCTAGATTTAAACTCAGATTTGGGCAGCAAAACGGAATTGAACACAAGAACTTAATTTTTCCACTCACTAAGTAAGTTGTTTCACCCTATTCTCTTTACTTTCAGGTCGGAATGAGAAATTGTTCCTACTAGGATTTTGGGTTGAATAAATTTAGGCTAACATTGATTTGATTGGCACCCTAGTTAGAAAATTTTAGTTGAAAATTAGAACTTGGAAAAGAACTTGGGTTGGGTAAGGAACTTTAATAATATTTTGCGTTTAAATTGCTTGAAGTAGTTGAATATAGTAGTGGGTACTTTTGTAATTTTATTAGTCAATTTTTAAATTTGAACTCCTATGTTGTAGTGGACACAAGACTTCTTACGACCCATACCTAACAAGCCCTAAACTTTAGGTCATATCGTATGGGCACCTCAAGCACACATGTACCAGAGGTCGCCCCATAACCCAACCAAATCACCTCTTCACATCCTAGGAGTTGAAGGAACTCCAATTCACAAGTTAAGATCGTGGAATAATATCATAATTCCACATTAGATTCATAATAATAACTACTCATGCCTAAGTTCACAATTGTTCACAATACCTCTATACAAAACTAGAGTAAATAAATGTATATGTCGGGACAAGCCCCCGACTATAGCCAAACCAAGTCTTAAAGATATTAAGCCTAAAGGTAAGGAAAAAAGGATGAATGTTTTTTGAATGAAAGGTAGCTCACACCTTCAAGTCAATGCACGAACCTCTTAATTGTCTAATAACTAAACGTGAAAAGAACAAGATGCTCTGGAACTTACATCGCATGGGGACGTAGCATCTGGAGACGGTTAGCAGTTGTAACACTAGCATATAAATCAAGGATAAATGATAAGATATCATCATAAATCAACAACGAGTCAATATATCATATTTTATCACATTCATACACTTATCCATATATAAAGATATAACCTATGCTAGTCAAGATATAAAGGTTTGTCACCATTCTCAATTATTCATTCATTAGACATAAAGTGGAGGACTACCAACTTTCAGGCTTAAATATCCACCATGCTTAATAAACCAAGGACTTTAACCACATTAACATTATCATTAGACCTGGGACTTTACCTATGTATACATATTCATTATGCTAAGGGCTTTAGCCAGACATGCCATTATTCAAATAAGGGACTTTAACAATACACATTCATCTAGGAGAGGGACTCCATCATCAAGCCCATTTGTTAGAAATTGGACTTTATCTGCATGCCATACTAGGACTTTATCACAAGACTCTTCATGAGGAGAGGTACTTTGATCTGAAGTGCTCTTCTTAATCAAAAGAATTTACCTTGCATTCACAGTGGGCGAGGGACTTTGACATCAAACCATCACAACCATCATTTGTTGATATTTGGGACTTTACCCTCTTGTCTATGCATTAACACACACTAAATACAACATTAGGGACTTTCGCAAACACCTTTTGTGTATACTTATAACAAGTTTATTTTCATGGTAGATACCATCAAGACTAGGGTTACTCAAGACCCCCATGCTAAAAAGTATATAAAAAGCATTCACATATGAAACCTACCATCAATAACATGTACGAATGCAAGTATAGGCAAGAATTATCATCTTTCATTGTTAAGTAGCAAAATCCTTTTCATTTAATTCAAAACCACCATGTACACTTACTAGTTCAAGTTTGAAATACATGGGTTTAGAGATATTTAAAGTGTGGAAGAGATACATTCTATAAACAAGATGACACACCAACAATCTTGACTCTTCTTCTTGCAACTAGATGAACACCTCCAAACCCTAGCCTTCAATCTTGTTTCCAAGAGCCTTTAGAGTGTTTAGAAGTGTTTGGGTTTTGTTAATGAATACTTAGGAGTCTACAATACCTTATATAGGTAAAGGTTTTAAGGTTTTAGGCAAGGGAAACGACCAAAAGGTCCTTGGTTAAAAGCTTGATAGTCCACATATACAGGGGTACGACTTGCCCATACAGTCCTATGGAAATCATGATCGAGGATGCGTGTGGTACCTTAACTCATACCCTAGGCTTCCCTTAGATCAACCATACTATTGTAGGTATGAAACGGATCCCTTGAGTTGTAACCTAGGGTATGACCTATGTTCCAATGAGCTTGAGCCATGACCAAAATAGTCAACATAGTTTTGATATTTCACTCCATACGGTTGGCTAGCATATGAGTCATATGTATTGGTTACAACCACGGAATGGCCTTGTTGAATAGAGGATAGTACAGTACCTTAACATACTATCTAGGATACACAAACCAAATAGTCGAAGGTCTAGGTGTCTTAATTCTCTCCCACTTTGATAGGTAAGTATATGTACAAGTTAACACTTTAATATACACCAAAGTAATATTTACTCAAAGTTAGAAACAACACACTACAGGAATACAACACAACTCAAAATCATGATCACTACCAATCAACCTAAAATTTTGCAAGACCACATTCTTGGGTGTTTTATTCTCCCCAACTTAGGATCATTGATCAGCGGATGATGGGTAAGGAAAGCATGGACATAAGTCAACACATTTTCACAAATCACAACCAACCATCAAAGTAAATCAGGGCCAAGAACACAACAGTGGTACAATACAACATAACACATAACTTGATCATCATCAACTAACCATTTCATTCCATTTGTCTTTGGACTCAAACCCATTACCTTCCAACACTTACACATTTCATAACTTGGGGACTTCAAACTATCAATCTTCAAAGATATAAGGCAGTTCAAGTGTTGGAGACTTTACTCCATCATCTATCAAGAACATGAATCAATTTAAATTATTAGAGACTTAAACCCATCACAACAAGTCACATGTCATTTCATAATATTAGGAACTTTGATCCAAGGTCTAACATGACACCAATCGCTTCAAACATCGAGAACTTTAATCCATTATCTAACAAAGACATAAGCCAATCTCACTCATTGGACACCTTACTCCATTGTCTATCAAAGACATACATCAAGTCAAGGAGATTAACAAATACTTCAATCACAACCTTCTACAATGGGAAATAAATGCAGGTAATTGGACTTCATGTCCTCTTCTGCATCCCAAGTAGCTTCCTCGAACTTTTTGTTCCTCTATAAAACCTTCACTGAAGCAACATCTTTCATTCGCAACCTGTGAACTTGCCGATCTAAAATCCTCACTGGGACCTTCTCATAGGATAAAGAGCCCAAAATGACAACATATTCCAAGGGAACAACAAAGGAAGGGTCACCCACACATTTCCAAAACATCTACACATGGAAAATTGGGTGAATGGAGTTCATGCTAGAAGGCAACTCTAACTTATAGGCAATATTGAAACCCTTTTCACAATCAAGTTGGGACCAACATATCGGGGACTAAGCTTTCTCTTTTTGCCAAATTGCATTACCCTTTTCAGGGGAGACACTTTAAAGAATACTCATTCTCCCATAGTAAACTCTAAGTCTCTGCACCTCACATCCATATAGGACTTTTTGCGACTTTGAATGATTTTCAATCTATCATAAATAACCTTCACCTTCTTTACAGATTGGTGAACTAAGTTAGGCCCAAGAAAGTTACCCTCACCAACTTCATACCACCCAATAGGAGATCGACATCTCCTACCTTCCAAATTTTCAAAAGGTGCTATGCCAAAACTAGAGTGGTAATTATTATTATAGGCGAACTCAATCAAAGGCAAATGGTCGTACTAACTACCTCCAAAATCAATTACACAAACCCTAAACATATCCTCTAAAGTTTAGATAGTTCTCTCTGCTTAACCATCCATCTGCGGGTAGAAATCAGTACTAAGGCACACCTTAGTTCCCAAACCTTTTGGAATGACTTCCAAAAGTTGGATGAAAATAGAGAGGTACGATCTGAGATAATAGACATTGAAGCTCTGTGTAACTTCATGATCTCCAGAAGATATAACTTGGCATAATCCTCCAGTGAGAAACTAGTTCTCACGGGCAAGAAATGGGCAAACTTGGTAATTCTATAAATGGTGACCCAAATAGAATCACATTGATTCTGAGATTTAGGAAGAACGGTAACAAAATACATATTAGAATACTCACACTTTCACTCAAGCAATATAATTTCTTGGTATAAGCCATCGGGCCTCAAGTGATCAACCTTTACTTATTGGCACACCTTACTCTTAGCCACATAGTTAGCAACATCACACTTTATATAATTCTACAAATAGAAAACCCTAAGGTCATGGTAAAACTTGGTGGAACCAGGATGAATAGAATAACGAGCTCCATGAGCCTCGGCCATAACCCTTTTCCCTCAATTCATTAAAGTCGGGAACACATAGCCTAAATTGGTACCTAGTCTGTGGATTTGTGTTCACCCACATTACCCTTGATTTTCATCATGTATGGGTCCAATACTTGCTTTTCCTTTTTCTAAACAACAACAGATGACTGAGATACTGGATACACAAACACACCACCATCCTTAAAGTATGCAAGTCGAACCCCAAAATTTGCCAAATAGAAAATATCTTCTACCAACTGCCTCTTATCCTCATCAACATAGGCCAAACTCCCCATATTCAATCTACTAAGAGCATTGGTGACAACATTTTCCTTATGGGGATGGTAATGAAGACTCATATAATAGTCTTTCAATAGCTCAAGCCACCTTCGTTGCTGGAGATTCAACTTCTGTTGAACATATGTTGAAGGCTTTTATGATCGGAAAATATACCAGCATGAACATCATAGTGATAATTCCACCAAATTTTCAAAGCTAAGAACATGACTATCAATGCTAAGTCATGGGTGGGTAGTTCTTTTCATGCACTTTCAATTGCCTTGAAGAGTAGGTCACCACTCACAACCAAGACCGACTTAAGAAGCATCATAATAAACCACATCATCATAACTACCCTCAGGTAAGCTCAAAACTAGATCCAAAGTCAATTTATCTTTCAATTTCTTGAAACTATCCTCACACGTATCGTACCATAAGAACTTGACCCTCTTTTGTGCAAATTTGGTCAACAGGGCAGCTATAGTATAAAAACTCTCCACAAACCTTCTATATTAACGACGTAGACCCCAGAACCTCAAAATATTGGTTGGAGTTGTATGTCAAGGCCACTTCTTAACTACCGCAATAGTTTGGGTAGCTACCATGATCCCTTCACTAGAGATGACAAGACTAAGAAAAGCTATGGCTTTCAACTAAAACCTACACTTGGAGAACTTTGTAAATAAATAATGATCCTTCAAGGTTTGTAACATGGAACGGAGGTGATCTACATAATTTGTGTCACTCGTAGAATACACTAAGATGTCATCAATGAAGACAACGACAAATATGTCCAAGAATAGACAGAAGACCATATTTATCAAATTTATGAATGCCTCAGGGGCATTGGTCAACCCAAAAACACAAAAAGAAACTCATAGCAACCATACTAGGTTCTAAAGACAGTCTTAGGGATGTCCACATCCATAATTATAAGTTTATGATAACCCAATTTAATATAAATCTTAGAAAAATACTTTAAACCCTGAAATTGATCAAACAAATCATCAATTCTCAAAAGAGGATATTTGTTCTTTATGATCACCTTGTTTAATGGACAATAATCAATGCGCATACGATGGAAACTATCCTTCTAACGCACAAACAACATGGGAGTACCACAAGGAGACACACTAGGCCAGATAAAACCCTTATCTAAGAGGTTTTTCAATTGCTCCTTAAGTTTTTTCAACTTTGCTAGACCTAATCTCTAAGGAGGGATAGAGATTGGACTAGTGTCTGGATCAAGATCAACCCTAAAATAAATTTCCCTATCGGGAGGAACACTGGTATAATAATTAAGAAATACCTCGAGAAACTTATTTACCATTGGAATGGACACTAGAGAAAGCTCTCCCAATTTAGAATCTTAAACTCAAACTAGATGATACTAATACCCCTTTGAAATCAACTTTCAGCCCTTGAGATACTAAATAAACCTTCTCTTAGGCACTAACAAACCACCTTCCCATATAATGACTGGCTCATTAGGGAATTCAAACATGACCCCATGGGTCCAACAATCGATTGAATCATAGCAACAGTGCAACCAATCCATTTCCAAGATAACATCAAAATCAAACATGCCTAACTCGATCAGGTCAACAAGAGTATCTCTATCACCAATATATATCACTCACCCTCTATAGACCCTTCTACAATCACAGGGTTTCTAATCAGGGTAAAAACAAAATAAAGGAACCGATAGACTCTTGAGACCACAATTAAAGTGCAAAACCACATATGGGGTTACATAAAAAAGAGTAGACCCTAAATCAATCAAATAATACACATTACAAGAGAAAAGTCCCAACATACACATGAGAACATCCGGAGACGCCTCAGAATCCTGGCGAGTACCAAGTACATACAAGCAGTTTCATCCAATGCCCAATGCAAAAAATAGAAGGAGCAGCAAATATAGCACCATTTGGTGTGGGAGCAGCGAGATTAGCAACAGAGGCCCTATTGGCCCTAAAGGCTGCTCGAATAGGGAACTCACGCTTCTTGTGACCAAGCTAGCCACAATGAAAATATCTCTCTCCCTTTCTTACACTCACCATGATGACTATTGCCATAGAATCTGCAAAGAGGGCGGGGCGGAGCTGACCGAACACCACTAGTCTAAAATTTGGTACCTTGTACCCAGACCTGCCAATGAACTAAGATCGATTACCACCTGAGAACTTTAGGTAAGGATAAAAAACACAAGCAGAGAAGAACGAAACCAAAATCCCCCACTTTTTTTGTTACCACTTGCCACTATTTTCACCACTACCCTCGAAAGGCCTAAACTTCCTTCCTTGCTTCACAATAAGCTTAACTTGCTTCTTCTTCTCATCTTTTACTTATTGTATATACACAACTAATCTAGAAATATCTATATTCTCAATCAACGAGGCTGCCTTACTTTTGAGAACTAACTCACGGGATAATTTCAATATAAACCTATGCATTCTAGCCCCAATTTTAGAAACCATCTTGGGAGCATACCTTGATAATTGGTGAAATTTTAAGGCAACTCTTGAACGGACATCCTTCCTTGCTTTAAGTTCACGAAATTTTCTACTTTAGCTTCCCTAACTTTTTGAGGAAAGAAGCATTCTAAGAAAGCCTCAGAAAGATCCTTCCATATAGCGAGGCTAGCATCAACACCCTAGATAACTCCCACCCTTCATACTATTTGTACGCTATATCTTTTCATTAGTAGGAAGCAAACTCAATGGCTCAATTTCCATAGCATGCATGATTTGAAACAACTTCTCATTTTCATCAATAAAGCCTTAACAATCTTTCTCAACCTTTGTATCACAGAACATAGGAGGGCTCAACCTTGTAAATTAGCAAATTCTCATGGCCTCAGAAGAAACGGTAGTTGGAGAACCATACTCTAATTAAGAAGATAATAATTGAGTTAAGAGGTTGATAAAGTGATAAAACTCGGCATTAGTAATATCTCTTTAGGTGATTAAGGAGGAATGCCACTCTTATGAACAGGGTTGGTAGGTGGAACCCCCTGAGGACGGCTAGATGCCGCATCTCTAGACCGAGTTTGAACTCCAGAAGTTGGACGAGCTTTATCTATAGGACACTCAGTAGTGTTTGTCTGAGTCTTAGATCACCTTTAAGGCATGATATGAAATATAACAAGTAAAATCATAGAAATTTAGGAGAAAATATCTCATAGTTTCTCTTGTATAAATATGGTGCACTTCACACCCATAAAAGAAACTCTACTTGAAATGATATTGTGAACACCCAATTGACCATGAACCTAGGCTCTGATACTAACTTGACACCCCTAAACTTTGGGCTATGTCAAATGGGCACCTCAAGAACACATGTACTATAGGCAGCCCCGTAACCCAACCAAATCACCTCTTTACATCCTAGGAGTCCAAGGAAATCCAATTCACAAGATAAGATCGTGGAATAATACTATTAGTCAAAATTAGATTCATACTAATAATATCACTCATGCCTAAGTTCACAGTTGTTCATAATACCTCTATATAAAACTAGAGTAAATAAATGTATATGTCAGGATAAGCCCCAAACTATAGTCAAACCAAGTATTAAATCACTGCACAGGAAAAGAAGAAGATGCTCCAGTGCCTACATCATGTAGGGATGTAGTGTCCAGAGATGGTTATCAGTTGGAATGCTAGCATGTCATTCAAATATAAGTGACAATATAACATCATCAATAAATAACAAGTCAATAAACCATATTTGATCACATTCATACACTAATCCATACATAAAGATATAGCTCATGCTAGTCACGATATCAAGGTTCAAGACTCTTCTCAAGTATTCATTCATTAGACATAAAGGGGAGGACTACCACCTTCCACCCTTATAGATTGATCATGATAAATACACCAAGGACTTTAGCAACATTCAAATTATCATCAGACCAGGGACTTTGCCCATATATACGCATTCATTATGATAAGGGCCTTAGCCATACATACCCTTATTCAAACAAGGGACTTTAACCACATACATTCATCTAGGGAAAGGACTCCAAACTCATGCCCATTTGTTAAAAAAGGGACTCTAGCCGCATACCATATTAGGACTTTACCAGAAGATTCTACATAAGATGAGGTACTTTGACCCCAAGAGCTCTTCTTAAGCAACGGACTTTACCTTGCATTCATAATGGGAGGGGGACTTCTACAATAATCCATCACGTAAGGCAATAGACTTTTACCTCAAGCCATCACAACCATGATTAGTTGATATTTGGTACTTTACCGTCTTGTCTATCCATCAACACATACTCAATACGACATTAGGTACTTTATTTATTTAGCTAATTCAACACTATATAAGACCTCATGATCGTTATGGGAGCCTTCAATGCTCAAACATCTCATTTGGCCAATGTCTTCATTTAATTTGTCACACTAATATTTTTATGGTCCACAAGACCCTCACAAGACATTCATATTTTAGTAGCATTGCCATACCAAACTTTAGTTCAGTACACTATTCTAGTTCATCTTCAAATTAAGGAACTTCAACTCCCTATTGGTCATTTAAAACAACAAGGTGATCATCATACCTTACATGACTTACCATACTATTATAGTAACATTTACCAAAATTTTATACACATTGGGACACTTTCCTAGCTCAACACATCATCAATAATTGACAAGACAATTCACTTAGACATTTTCACGAACACCTTTTGTGCATACTTATAACAAGGTTATTTTTATCGTAGATATCATTAAGACAAGGGTTAATAAATACCCTTATGTTAAACATCATATAACAATAATTCACATATGTATCCTACCATAAATAACATGTATCAATATAAGTATAAGCAAGAATCATCGTCATTCATTATTAAGTAGCCAAACCTTTTTATTTGATTCAAAACAACCATGTACACTTACTAATCCATGTGTGAAATACATGGGCTTAGATTTATTTAAAAAGGGGAAGAGATATATTCCATAAACAAGATTACACATAAATAATCTTGACTCTTCTTCTTGCCACTAGATGAGGACCTCCAAACCCTAACCTCTCATCTTGCTAGCAAGAGCCTTTAGAGTATTTAAGAGTGTTTGAGTATTGTAAATAAATACTTTGGAGGCTACAATAGATTATATAGGGAGAGTTTATGGTTTTAGGGATATGAAATAACAAAAAGGTCCTTGGTTAAAATATCTAGAAATTCCACACGTGCTGGGGTACGACTCCCCCGTACAGGTCCTATGGAAATCGTGACCTAGGGTATGAGTGGTACCCTAACTCATACCCTAGGTTTCCCTTAGGCCAACTTCACTATTTTAGGTAAGAAAAAGAACCCTTGATTCATAGCCAAGGGTATGACTCATGTCCAAATCGTGATCTTGATCAGTGACCAAAATAATCCACTTAGTTTTGAGGTTTCACTCTATACGGTTTAGTAGCATATGACTCGTATGCATTAGTTACGACTAAGGAATGGACTTGTCATATGGAATACAGTACATTACCCTAATATACTATATAGTATATGAAAGGGAAGGGGGATAGGGTTATGAGTCGTTACATAGGGTACGACTCAAGCACCCTAACTATATCGACTCCAGAGACACAAAAAGGTTGTTGTTTTCAAAATGGTCCAAGGTCTATGTGCCTCAATTCTCTCCCACTTTGATAGGTAAGTATAGGTACCAGTTAAAACCTCAAAATACACCAAATAAATATTTACTAAACTAAGAAACAACACACTATAAGGAAACAACACAGGTCACATATCATGATCACTATCAATCAATCAAGAATTCTGCAAGGCCATATTCTTGGGTGTGTCAGTACTAAATAGTACAGGAGTCATAATGTGAATTGTACCCACTGGTAACATGGAAAACTAACAAATTCAAAGTTCTAAATGGGATACAACTTAACAATATAAGTCGTATCCTACCCTTACAACTTGTACAGATTAATCATACCTACCTAGCTAAATAACTCAACTGGAATAAATATTTCTTACTAGCTTATGACTGTTGCTCATGAGTTGTACCCATTTGGTATGATTGGTAATAAGGAGTCTTAAGTTGTCTAGTGAACAAAGGTCATGTACTTTCTAGGATACGACTCAGGCATACGAGTCGTACCCATTGGATACTATCGGTACCACCACTTGTACCCAATTATGACAAAGCACATTGAAATTTAATATTAAATTTTTCTTGTATTTTCTTTGTTTAGTTACTAATAAAAGTTTATTTTTAGGTACAATGCCTCCACATAATGCTGCATCCTTCAGACCAAGTGCTAAGAAAGTTACAAAACAAAATCAAGTCGAAAGTGAAGAAACTAGTTTATCCAAAAGATGGATGAAAAGCAGTGGAGAAGAATATGATGAAACCATATTAGTGAAAGCTGGTCAGAAAGGAGAGCCATCTGGTAAGACAATGAGAAAGAAGGCCATTTCCTAAGAATATGAAACACCACCATGAAAAGGTCGAAAAAAAATAATGCAGTTGTCTCTCTTTCGCATACACAACAGTCTATGGACGATGAAGATGAGGATGATAATGATGAAGCTGAATCCAGTTCAGTAAAAGAGAGTTTTGATGAGGGTCAGAAGACCAAGATTGATGTTACCTCGATAGATAGATAGGACCTCCCACTCGCATTAACACTTGCACTGGTTCCCATCATAGAATGATGGGGGTACCCCATCATGCAGGAGATGTTTAACTTGGGGTTTTCTCTTCTTTGAGGTCGTAAGATAAGAAGAGTGTTGTATTCGAAAAGAAGAATGACTAATACATGGATGGCTAAGTTACCTGAGTTCGCTGAGCACTTCAAGGACTATGGTTTTAACTCGATGATGAGAGCACCGGGTAAATATAGTGAGGTGTTTGTTCATGAGTTTTATATTGTATACAAAGGAGAAATTTAGTGGAAATATACATAATGTATGCCAGTAAAGGAAGGTGATCCTATTACCTTCCTCATAATTTGAAGAGCCACAATGGATATCTCACCCCACACCATTGAGAAATTTCTATATATGTAGGAATATTAAGCCCTAGCAAATAAGAGAAAGAGAGAGATTATAGAATGGTCGAGATGAGAAAAATTACAATATAAAATTAGGTATCAATGATAAACTAGTGATGTTTAGGTTAATGGCAAAGCAGATAGCTTTGAATAAAATACATGTTACTTGGGTGGAAGGTGGTTTTGGAGATTCCCAGCAAATTAAGAAAGGTACCCTAAAATTTAAGGTTAAATCTTGGTGGACACTAGCCCAACATAGGATATGTCTAAATACTGGAGATAATGTCTTGAGTTTGGTACGGGAAGCTATAATAACTAGTTTTACAATCAGCTATGCGTTCGACATTATTGAGTCCCTGGCCCGAGAGATAAGAGACAGGGTTGTTGGGGGTCAGAAGAAACTATTGGCCTACCTCTGTATGATTACTTATATCTATTTGAAAGTGGGAGTTTTAAAGATACCCAGATCAATGAGATGATCGTGGCCTATAGAATGTTTGATATTGGTCTTATTTGAGATGTAACTAACTTATTAGCCTAACCGTTGTGGAAGGCCAATGATGCTATGGTGGGAATGTTCCCATAAGATGAGAATATGGATGCCCCTACTTAAGTTGAGATGACAGAAGCATGTGCACAGACTGCAACTACACTCATAAATACAAAGGAGATTTCAAGTGCCCCACCGCCAGTCTAGTCCATGCCACCTAGGCCATGGGGTATGGCACCTAGGGTTATGTTGATTTATAAGGTTGCATGGATAGAAGTGGTGACCCAGATAAAAACGTTGACTATGATAGAAAGTCATATGGAGGGAAGAGTACAAATTTGGATGACCGAGCAATTGGAGGCATGGGATAGGCGAGTCCAAGAATACCTATATGTATTTGAGTCAAGGATTACTTAGTAATTGGGTAGTGGATAGGTGTCTAATGTTGCCGACATCAGAGTCGAGATTGCAGAGAATAAGAAAGTCGTCACTGAGTTATTCGAGAGGCCAATAGTTATTGAGCCTATTATAGAGACTCCTTTTTCCTATAGTAGAGGTGCCAAAAATTTAGGCAGTATTAGTAAATGAGCAAGCTGAGAAGACCGAGGAATATAGAAAAGAAAGAAGAAATATTGTAAAGCTATGAAGAAATAGGATAGACTAGATAACATCCAGTATGAGTAGAATATCAGACATAGGTCCAAAAGATAGATATGGGAGCTGGTAGTTCTAGATTTCTAGTTCCAAAGTCTGTGGGGGTTGATGTTTTACCTTTTCCTGTTGTTGATCTAGTCTTGGATGGGGAAGAAGCAGATGATAATGGGACCCGATCTGAGGACCCTGATCCTTACTCTATTTTATTCTTGTAACACGTGGGATAGTGTAATATTTTCAAGTTGAGGGTAGGGGTACCAAAAATTCTGGGTGTAGTTTAAAATTTTTTAGATGTAGCTAAAACTAAAAGTATGTTATGAATTGTATGTCTAACACTAGCAACTGAGATAAGGAGTAGATCAGCTTGCCTATGGCATCAGATATTCTTAATTTTTTATGATAATTTTTATGGATTATTGAAAAGTTGGGATGTACTTAAATACTTTGACCTTGATTTTGATGTTTATTTTATGATTGAAAAAAAAACTATAGATTTTGTAATGATGTATAAAATAAGATTGTGAAAAGTGGTGTGAACTGTGCTGAAAAAATTAAGAATTTTGAGCTCCTTCGAAATCATTGTTTTGTGAATTACGTGATTTATGTAGTTGTGTGAGATTCTTGAGTATCTGATAATGGTACTAGGATTAGGGATAGTATAGTTTGGGACAAAATTATTGCATAATTGGATAACTAGTACTTGCTAATACAGCCTTATGCAAGTGTGCGTGCACGGTTTACTTAGTTCCCGCTTGTTTGAAATCTAGAACTTGACTGATTGTTTTTTCCTAGGTCTAAGTATAGTTAGGTAACAAATAATCATAGGTTATTTTTATGTTAGTCCACTTAAGCTTAAAATGCCAAAACAAAATGAACAAATCCCCTTGATCCGAATATTTGAGCTTTAATAGACCAATTTTTCTTGTTCTACTTATCACCTTCTCGTTTAACTGACAATGAACTTGTTCTTTCCCTGGTCCTCCTAGGGACATTATGCATCTCAACTCAGGAAAATCACCTAAGTTGAGGGTGTTGTTTATTGGGGTGTATAAGAGAAAACTAGAATGAAGAAAAGTGTGTTTAAGGGAAATATTTGAAACATGGGCAGCGTGATGTAAAGAAAAGAAAGGAAAGTACAAGATATAGAAAAATTATAAGGAATAAGAAAAATAAGTTCTAGAAGGAAACACCTAACCCAAGTGGAATGTGCTCTAAAGAAAAAATAGTAGACCCCAAAAAGAGCGTAGTGTCCAAGAGGCTTAGTCACTTTAAAAGTCCATACGTATCATACCAGCCCCAAACCTACATTACAAGCCAAATAAAGTGCTGTAATGATCCTACTATGATTGTCTGACAAATTAGGAAAATATCATAAGGGTAAGCTTATAGTATTTTATGCACACGGGTGATACTTCTTTGTATGAGAGAGAGTCATTTATATATCCTTGAATAGATAAGTCTATCCATGAGGAGTAAATGGGATTTCTTTGACTATGAGTGCACATGGGTTATATTACTAGGTTTCTAGATTGTTTGATGGATACAAAGCACATATATGCCCAAGTGTTTCGGGCTAATGTAATTCCATCATCAGATTCTTTTATGTTTCTACATATGCTAAATTATTGTACGCAAGTATGAGTTGAAAATTTTAAAATTGAGAGGGGATCAACAAGATTTAAAAATTGAATCCAAAATCACTGCCATGAGTTACTTGAGATCTTTCTATTTTAAGCATTTCCTCTGTGTTAGGAAATAGTATTGATTTTTTTTTTCCTGAGGACATGCAAAAGTTTAAGTTAAGGGTGTTGATATGATGTAGAAACAAGGAATTTTAGATGCATAAATCTATGAATTTATGCATGAACTTTGGTTGTTTTGTTAGATATAATGCATTTTGGTGTGAGTTGCAGGTAAAACAAATTTATAACATTATTTGAGTGAAAATAGGAAAAAAATATCAACTCCAATCAGTATACGAGTATGCCCTTGAGTCATAACCATTTTATATGACTCGTATACAGAAACATATGAGGAACAAAGAAAAAATCAAAATCAAGAAACCAAGTTCAAAGAAGAAATGACATAAGTATCCTAGTCCTAAGCCATGATATGAATAGTATCCTGAAGCTGTAAACATAAAATAATCCAAGATACTATCCAGGAATTGAAGTATCAGGAGGATACAAGTTGGAATTCTGAGTAAGACTTGTATAGGGATGTTGTATACAAACAAGTGTTCAAGACTGAAAAATACTGATGTCCCAGGTGGATACGGATCTAGGACATTAGTCGTATACGTAGTTATGACTCATAAGCCGAAGTATTCAGATGAAAAGAGAATTGAATCCATAGAAAGATTACACACTATAATGGTTACAATAAGGCAGGGTATGATTCGTAAGCTGAGTATACGAGTGAAGACCGAGTCATACCGACTGTCGACTTAACTTTACCTTTCTCATTTTTAGTAGGATTTTTATTTTATTTTGAGATACTATAAATGCCCTAGGGTTTATATTTTATTAGTTTATGCATAGCGACATTCTTTTATGCGTGATTACATATTATTACAGTCTTTTACAATTATTCTTAAGATTGGAGGGTTTTATTCAATTAAATACCTTGGAGTTTATTCATCTTATTCTAGTGCAATTTATTTTATGTGTTCTTTATTGATAATCATGGTTTATTGCACAAAAATGAGTGGCTAATATCCCTATCTAGAGGTGTGGGAACCCTGATGGATTATCTACCCAGAGAAAGTGTGAGACTCAACCGGTCTAGGGTTTCTACACGTATCTTAATGCTTCTTTACAATAATTATCCTCAAGTAACTTTAGTATCTTGAGATTGCCTGTATTTTCATCCTTTGAATAACTAAGAAGCTTGCAATTGGGAAAATAAAATTAAGACAGTGATACAATAACCAACTATAATTAAGGCCATAAAATAAGATGACACCCTGAGATGATAACCAAGTCAAAAGGGGTGAAATTTATCTTCTAAGTAGGTGATAATGCCTATATTGTAGTCTTTGCATGACAAACAATAGAATAATTGGGTTGAACACGAGAAATTTATGCAGTTAAAAAGCCAGGGGGGACACAATAAATGGTTACTAATAGCAATTGATAACAAAACTCCCCCAATTTACTTTCCTATAGTGCTTGAGGATTACATCAAGGTAAGAAACTATTCACATTTTCCCTATGGGATCGACCCCAACCTTGTTGGGTTACTACATTTTAAATCTACTGTATTATACTTCTTATAGAGGTATAGTTTTGGGCGACATCAAATTTTGGCATCATTGTAGGCAAAACAGTTATAGTAGTGAATTTAATTGGTGAAGTTCATGAGTTTTTACTTTTTTGTTTTAATTTGGCATACACCGATGTATACTAAGTACTAATAATAAAGGTAATTTGTTAATCCCTTTTGATCAAGAGCCAGAAGAAATCCTTTAAAAACCTAGAAGGATGTTAGGACAAGTTTGTGATGGGGTGCAAGATCCTCCACTTGTGGTCCCAAACATGGCACTCCCGTATGGCCCATTATATCCACAAAATATTTTAGACCTACAAAAATAAGAACTGTTAAAGCTAGAACGTAGAGAAGCAGAAAAAGCCAAACTTGCTGCAGAGGTGGCATTAGCTCAGCAATGATTGATACGAACATGACAAGCTATTGATCATTAAGTTCAGAGAGGTAGGGGATAAAGATTTAGGTTATTTTAAGCATACGGAGTTTGGGGCCATTGTTCCTTCTCCTTAGCCCTTAATGTGAAGTTTGATATCACTAGTGTTATGATCCAATTGCTAAATCTGAAGGGTGTGTTTTTGGGAGCTGCAAAGTATGACCTAAACATTCAGCTTATAAATTTTCTCGGGATATGAACAAGTTACAATATTCTTGGAGTTAATAAAGAAGTAATAAGATAGAGGTTGTTCCTATTTTCTTTAACTGGAGAAGTATCTTTATGGTTAGGGGAACTTCCAAAAGGATATATCACTACTTGGTATGAATTGAAGACACAGTTTCAGAGTAGATTCTTTCCTCCTTTATGGATTTTACAGTTGAAGAATGAAATTTATAATTTCAGATAGTTACCTATAGAGTCTATGTATGAGGAATGATTTTGATTCAAGAAAAAGCTAAGCATGCTACAAAATCAAAGAATTAGGGTATCTAACTTGTCTGAGATTTTCTATCGATCATAGAATGATAGCTCAATAGCTATGATAGATACTATCTCAAGATGAGCATTTATGTGTCTTCTCTTGAAAGTTGCACTAGAAATGCTAGATGATATTGCATTTACCAACTGAGGATGGCATAATCGAGATTTGGAATGTGGTGGTGGTAATTATGCCATTGGAAAAACAAATACATATGGAGCAATAAATGATATAGTAGCACAAGAGGTTGCACAACTTCACACATGTATTGGGTTGCTTACAAAACAATTTATGTCAATGAGTGCTGAGAAGGTGAATGTACTTGTGGCACAAGGGTCGGCCTCCAAACCATTCTAGATTAAATATGAAGAATAGGCAAAGTATCTTGATTGTAGATTGGCTAATTTCTGAGCTCAAGAGCAAGGGAATCAAGGCCAAAACTATTATAAAGATAGATACAAAGATAAGAGAAGAGATAGAGATAGTACTGGCGGTGTAAGGATGACTATAAAGAGGAAAGTGACAAATATATTCCATTAGGGAGTCGAGATATAGGGTCAAAAATGGACACTCTTAACCAAGCTAGTCAAAGGTCAAGAGAGTCAAGAAAACTTCTTGAATGATATAAAAACTGATTTCTCGGGGTTAAAGTAAAAAGCTAAGTCACATGCTACATCAATCAAGCAGTTGGAGCAGCAATTTGGTCAGATGTCAGACACAGGGAACCAAAGACATCCTGGCACTCTTCCAAGTAATACAGTGGTGAATCCCAAAAATGATAGTCAATGCCATGACATTGCCACTTGGAGTGGTAGGATTACTACAAATCCACCTGTACCTATAGTTGATAAGCAAAGAGCGAGGATGAGCTGGTTGATTTTTAAAGTAGCATCACACCAAATGAAGAATACGAAAAGGCTACAAAGCCTGTACTGAAACCTATTCCTAGACCACGTCTTTCTTATCCAGAAAGATTGAGAAAAAATAAGAAGAAGGTAAGTACAAGAAATTTTTATCTATTTTAGAAGATTTAACTGTCAACATACCGGTTATAAAGGAACTGAGAAAATGCTAAGATATACAAAATTCAAGAATGATTTGATCACCAAGAAGAGGTCATTCAGTCATGATCATGTTGACAATATACGTCATTGCAGTGTTGTAGTCGCTAGATCATTGGTAGAGAAAAAAAAGGACTTTGGCACTTTCATAATACCTTGCACTATTGGGTCTTTCAAATTCACTCGAGCATATGTGGTTTGGGGGCTAGCATCAAACTCATACCCTTTGTTGTATTCAAGCAGTTGGGGTTGGGAGCATCCAAACAAACCACCATGAAACTAGTAATGATAAACAGGATAGTAAAAAAGCCTATTGGTATCCTTTATGGTGTTTTGGTATAAGTATATTCTTTCATATTTCCTTCTGATTATCATACATTAGACTGTGAAGTAGTCTTTAAAGTCCCCATTATCTTGGGAATACCATTTTTGGCTACAGATAGGACACTGATTTATGTGGAAAAAGGATATCTAATACTGAAACTCAACAATAAACATATGACATTCAACGTGTGAGAATCTAGATAGTAGTCTAATAAATTGAGAGTGGTGTATGTATTGATATAGATGATGAGGAGACATATTCATTCTATGATGCTAATGCAGTTATTCCTTGGGATGATGGTTCTGATACGATTGTTCTTGTGAAAAAGAGGCTACGTGTCGATGCTCTTATTGCTTCGATTATGAATTTTTACTGAAGGTATCGAAGAGTATGAGGAGTTGGTGAGTGCATTGTATGGTGATGGTTATAATTATTCACTAAGGAAGATCAATCTAGATTAAAAGAATAGAACAACTCTACCTGCTCGCCCATACATTGAGGAACCACTAGTGTTAGAATTAAAGGCCCTTTTATCTACTTACGATATGCATTTTTGGGGGACAACAATATCTTGCCAGTTATCATTGTAGCTGATCTAATCCAGCCAGAGGTAGAAGAATTATTATCAATATTGGAGAATTTCAAAAGGGCTATTAGATGGTCCATAACAGATATTATTGGTATTTTGCCTGGTTTATATACTCATAAAATTTAGCTTACGCCATATTCTATTCCATCTATTGAATATCAGCATCGACTCAATCCTTCTATGATAGAGGTGGTAAAGAAGGAGATCATCAAATGGTTGGATGTTGGTGTAGTATTTCCCAATGCTGATAGTAAGTGGGTTAGTCTAGTTAAATGCGTACCAAAGAAGGGTAAAATAATTATGGTCCATAACGAGAATAATGATCTTATACCTATGAGTCTAGTCATGGGATAGAGAGTGTGCATGGATTATAGAAATTTGAATACATGGAATCAGAAGGACCATTTTCCTATGTCATTTACAAATCAGATATTAGACCGATTAGCAGGGAGATGATGGTATTGTTTTCTTGATGGATACTCAAAATTTAGTCAGATTTATATTATGCCTAAGGACTGAGAGAGGACTACTTTTACATGTTCTTATGGGACCTCTCTATTCAATCGAATGCCATGTGGTCTATGTAATGCTCCAGGCACCTTTTAGAGATGTATGATATCTATTTTCTCTGATATGGTAAAAGAAACCACTAATATTTTTTTGGATGATTTTTCAGTTTTTGGTGATTCTTTTGATGACTGTCTTATAAACTTTGCAAAGGCCCTACAAAGTTGTGACGAATGCAACTTGGTGCTTAATTAGGAAAAGTGTTATTTCATGGTCAAAGAAGGAATTGTAATTGGGCACAAAATTTTGAAGATAGGCATACAGGTTGATTGAGAAAAGGTTGAGGTGATTGAAAAACTACCTTATCCAATTTCTATAAAGGGAATTTGGAGTTTTCTAGGACATCCATGTTTTTATCGATGATTTATCAAGGACTTCTGATTCTTTGCTAATTCACTTTGCAAACTTCTTGAGAAGGAGGTAAAATTTTATTTTGATGATGCATGTAAGAAGGCTTGTGAAATCTTAAAAGAAAAGTTGGTGTCTACTCCAATCATTGTGTCTCCTAATTAGTTCTACACTTTTAAGATTATGTATGATGCAAGTAGTTTGGCCTTAGGGGCTATACTAGGCCAATAAAAAAAAAGATCGTTTATCCCATCTACTATGCTAGTAAGGCACTAAATCCTTCTCAAAAGAACTATACCATGATGGAACAAGAGTTATTTGCAGTTTTTTTTGCCTTTGAAAAGTTTAGATCTTACTTGATTGGCACAAAGTTTATAGTGCACACAGACCATGCAGCATTGTGGAACTTGATGGCCAAGAAAGAGGCAAAGTTGAGGCTTATTCGTTGGGTGCTTCTTTTGCAAGAATTTGATTTTTAGGTAAAGGATAGGAAAGACACAGAAAATCAAGTTACAAATCACTTGTCTAGAATAAAGGAGGAAGCTATGCAGAAGGTTGCTAAGGGATTGGAGATTGATGATAGTTTTCTAGATGAACAAATATTGGCAATTTCTCAAGATTTAATTCCATGGTTTTCAGATTATGCAAATTACTTAGCAAGTGATCTAGTCCAGAAGAACTATCATATCGGCAAAGGAAGAAGTTCATGCATAAGGTAAGAAATTTTTTTGGGGATGAACCTTATCGGTGAAAATTTTTTGCAGATGTTATCATTCAGAGATACATAACTGGAGTTAAGATGATAAGTATACTAGAAGTGTGTCATTTATCACTAGTTGGGGGTCATCAAGTAGGTGCCCTCAAAGACCATAAGATCTTTCAATGCGGCTACTATTGGCCGACCATATTAAAAGATGCTCATGACTATGTTGCTGCCTGTGATCGATTTCAGTGACAGGGTATGATTACTAGAAGAAATGAACTATCGATAACCCCTATCGTAGAATTAGAAGTGTTTGATGTGTGGGGCATAGATTTCATAGTACCTTTTGAAAGTTCTTGGGGCATGAAGTACATACTGGTTGTTTTTGATTATGTGCCAGAGTTGGTGTAAGCAATTGTGCTTCCTAACAATAAAGCAAGGAGTGTCACAATATTTTTTAGAAAGAATATTTTTTCTCTATTTTATATGCCACATGCTATTATTAGTGATGAAGGGTCACATTTTTGCAATAATCTATTCAAAAGTCTTCTTGAAAAATATAGATTGAATCATAAGATGGCAACACCTTATAATCCATAGACTAGTGAACAAGTTGAAGTGTCCAGTATAGAAATCAAGTCCATATTGGTGAAGATTGTAAATGCCAATAGGACTTATTGGGTTAAAAAGTTAGATGATGCATTATGAGCTTACCGCATAGTTTATAAAAACCCCATAGGTGCTTTACCTTATCAACTTGTGTATGGATAATTTTGTTGTTTACCAATTAAGCTTGAGCATAAGGAACTATGGGCATTGAAGAAGATGAATTTAGAGCCAAGAGATGCAGTCAAATCTAGGTTGAATGGCATAAATAAGTTAAATAAATTCCATCTCTGGTCATATGAAAGTTCAACACTTTACAAGAAGATGATGAAGTTTTATCATGACCGGAAGATTGAGAAAAGGGTATTTGAAAAGGGTGACCAAGTGCTGCTATACAATTCTAAACTTCATTTGTATCCAGGTAAGATTAACTTAAGATGGATACATCCATTCACAGTAACAAGATTTTATCCCAATGGTGCGTTATAAATAAAGAAGGACGGCACAAGTCCATTCAAAGTGAACTAACACAAAGTAAAGCACTATATGGGAAATATTGAAGAGGTGAAAGAACTAGATGATATTGACCTTGATGAGATCTGAATAATCAATGCAAGTGGGTCGTGTAGCAATGTTAAATCAAGTGCTGCATGGGAGGCAACCCCTGAGGCTAGTTTGTGAAATCTGAGTATCCAACTTACCAACGTCGTGCCGTGATGTTAAATCAAGCATTGCATGGGTGGCAACCCATGTTTTTTATACTTATTTTAATTATAAGCTAAGGTGTTTGTTTAATGTGAAGGAATAAAAAAAGGTAGATAAAATCTATTGAAGATAAAATGGTATCATACGAACTCTTTACAAATTGTATCTATACGGTATGACTCGTGAGTAATAGTTGAATGACTTGGGAGATTAATCAAAATTAGAAATTAAGTTATAGAATGAGTACAACTCTTAATACAAGTTGTTACCTTTGGTTACGAATCATGACCAAGAGTCATACTCAATCCAGAACCCAGGTAAGTTACCAGGCAACACGAGTCAAAGAAATGACACGTAAGCCTGGGTATGAGTTGTATACACCACTCATACCCAAGCTTACAAAATCAGATCTAGGGTTGACCTAGCTCAATGCTTAATTAAAATAAAGAAAAGGGGTACAATCGGGCACCCGATAGCATCATCCGTACAAAATCCATTTCCCAACCAAATTTTAACTTTTAAACTACAAAATTGAAGTATTTCCAACTTGATTAAGCTACCATCAACTTTAAATCATTCAATTTTTGAGCTTTAAACACTGATTTGGGCAGCAAAACAGAATTGAACATAAGAACTTAATTTACCCACTCACCAAGTAAGTTATTTCACCCCATTTTCTTTATTTTCAGGTCGGAATGAGAAATTGTTACTACTAAGATCTTGGATTGAATTGAATTAGTCTAACATTAAGTTGATTAGTACCCTAGTTAGAAATTTTTAGTTGAAAATTAGAACTTGGGAAAGAACTAGGGTCGAGAAAGGAATTTTTATTTGATTTTGCATTTAAATTGCTGGAAGTAGCTGAATATAGTAGTGGGTACTTTGGTAATTTTATCAAAGTCAAACTTTGAAGATGGACTCCTATGTTACAGTGGATACGAGACTTTTCATGACTCGAACACACTATTACAGGATTTATTATGAGACTCGTGCCTACTAACATTGAAATCTAACAAATTCCAAGTTTCGGATAGGATACAACTCTACCATATGAGTCGTATCATACCCTTATGACTCATAATCATACCCACCTTGGTAAAAAACTCAACAGGAATAAATTTTTCTAACCAGCTTACGACTGTTGGCCATGAGTCGTACCTAGTCGATATGACTAGTAAGGAAGAGTTGTAAGCTGTCTAGTGAATAAAGGTCATGAACTTTCTAGGATATGACTTAGGCATACGAGTCATACCCATTACATACGATCGATACCCACCACTCGTACTCAATGGTGACAGAGCACATTAAACTTTAGTTTTAAATTTTGCTCTTCTTTTCTTTGTTTATTTACTAATAATAGTGTATTTTTAGGTACAATACCTCAAAAGAATAATGCATCCTCCAAACTGAGTGCTAAGAAAGTTACCAAACAAAATCAAGTCTAAAGTGAAGAAACCAACTTATTCAACAGCTTGACAAAAAGTAGTGGAGAAGAATATGAAGAAACCACATCAATGAAACATTGGTATTGACCTTTTTCTAGACACTCATCCTATTTCTATTCTTCCATATAGAATGGCTCCACTTGAGTTGACAGAGTTTAATAAGAAATTAAATGACCTCTTATACAAAGATTTTATTTATCCTAGTGTATCCCCGTGGGGTGCACCGGTGTTATCCATGCAAAAGAAGGATAGTTCCCTTCGGTTGTTTATTGATTATCGATAATTTAATAAGGTGAATGTGAAAAATAAGTATCCCATTTCGAGGATTAATGATCTCTTTGATCAGATTCAGGGTTGCAAATACTTTTCTAATATCGATCTTTGATTCGGGTATCATCATTTAAATATAAGGGAAGTGGATATCCCCCACAAAACTTTCTTCACCCAGTATAGTCATTTTGAGTTCCTAGTGAGTCGTTAGGTTTGACTAATGCCCTACGGCAGTCATGGATTTAATAAATAGGGTCTTCCATCAGTTTTAGGATTTGTTCATTGTTGTCTTCATTAATGACATCTTAGTGTACTCAAAGAGTGTGGAGGATTATGTCGATCAGCTATCTTGTGTTGAAAACCTTGAAAGATTAATAGTTCTACGTTAAGTTCTCCAGGTGTGAATTTTAATTTAATTTCATAACTTTCTTGGGTCATGTTGTAGCTAGCGAGGGCATTATGGTAGATGCTCAGATAATTTTTAGGGTTTTTTTCTATTACTGCTTCATTTACAAAATTAACTCAGAAGAAGGTATAGTTCTAGTGGCCTAATGCTTGCAAGGGTAACTTTGAGTAGCTAAAAGATAAGTTGACTTCATCTCCAATCTTGACTCTACCTGAGGATACAAAGGGTTTTGTGGTTTATTATGATGCATCCTAGATTGGTTTGGGTTGTGTATTAATGCAGCATGGTAAGATGGTTGCCTTTGCCTTTAAACAGTTAAAGGTTCATGAGAGAAACTATCCGACTTATGACTTGAAGTTGTTTGTTGTGGTGTTCGTATTGAAAATTTGGTATCACTATTTATATAGGGTGTATATTGATATCTTTTTTTATTATAAGATCCTGCAGTATGTGTTTATTCAAAAGGAGCTTAATCTAAGGCAAAGAAGTTGACTTGAGTTACTGAAAGACTATGATATGAGTCTTCACTACCACCCAATTAAAGCTAACATGGTTGATAATTCTCTTAAAATGTTGTCCATGGGTATCTTGTAGAATATGGATAAGGATAAAAAGGAATTAGTCAAGAATATTCACTATTTGGCTGATGTTGGAGTCCATCTCTTATACTCTTAAGATGGTGGTGTGATAGTTAAAATTATAGCATAATTATCTCTTAGTTTGGAAATAAAAAAGAAGTAGGTATTAGTTACTCTCTTGATGAAGATCAGATATGATATGGGTAAGCAAAAGGTGATGGCCTTTGAGATCGGTGGAGATGGTATCTTAATGTAGTAAGGAAGGTTATGCATTCCCAATGTTGATAGATTGAAAGGCAGGATTTTACTCGAGGCCCAGAAGTCATGGTATGCGATTCATCCTAGTTTAACAAAGATGTATCATGATCTCAAGGAGATATATTGGTGGAATAACATGAAATAGGATGTGGCTGAGTTTGTGGCTAAGTGTATGGTATGTCAGCAAGTAAAGGTAAATCAATTGAGGCCTAGTGGGTTACTTCAAGGATTGTGTAACTGAGGTGAAAATAGGAAATAATTAATATAAATTTTTTTACCGGTCTTATGAGGTGACAAAACTAGTGTGACTCCATTTTGGTCATTGTGGATAGGATGACAAAGTTTGCTCACTTCTTGCTCGTGAGGACTACCTATTCTGCCAAGGATTGTACAAAGTTGTACCTTCATAAAATTGTACAGTTGCATAGTGCACCTATCTCAATTATTTTGGATTGTGGTACCCTATTCTTGTCTCATTTTTTGGTGCTCTTTCTAGTGTGGTTTGGGGACAAAAGTAAGTCTTAGTTCAACATTTTACCCATATTTAGATGCACAAGTTGAAAGGAACATTTAGACTTTGTAAGATATATTGCGATCCTGTGTAATAGATTATGGTGGTAGCTGGTTTGATCATTTGCCCTTGACTGAATTTGTTTATAATAATAGATACTATTCTAGTTTTGGTATGGCCCTATTTGGAAGAAGGTGTAGATCCCCTATTAGGTGGTTTGAGGTTGGTGAAGTGCAAATATTTGGCTCGAATTTGGTTTACCAAGCCATGAATAAGGTGAAGGTAATTCAGGATAATATTTAGACCACCCAAAGTCACCAAAAAGTCCTACACGGATGTGAGGTAAAGGGACTTGTAGTTCGAGGTTGAAGATTGGGTATTCTTAAGGGTATCTCCTGTGAAGGGAGTAATGCGGTTGGGAAAGAAGGAGAAACTTAGTCCTTGGTATGTTTTCCCATATGTGGTTTTGAGAAGGGTTGGTAATATTGTATATGAGTTGGATTTTCTCTCTAGAATGAGTTCTATTCATCCGATATTCCATGTGTCTATGACACAAGAATGTGTGGGTGATACTTTGGTTGTTGTTCCCTTGGAGAACATTGGTATTTTGAATTCTTTGTCGAATGAGAAGGTCCCGTGTAAGGATCTTGGATAGGCAAGTTTACCAATTACAAATGAAAGATATGGCTTTGGTGAAGGTTCTATGGTAGAACCAAAAGTCCAAGGAGGACATAAACTCCAACTATCCATTCCAAATCTCAATTTCAGAAAATCGTGCTTGAGGTATGTGTTTTTCTCAATATTTTTTTCTATGTTTGTTTATGATAGACTATAAATATCTTACTGTTTGTTTTCTGTCTAAAGATAAGGGTAGAGATATTTGGTTTTTAATCATGCTTGTAGTGCCTCGCCCCATCATTCGAGGATGAATGATCTTAAGAGGACGGAGACTGAAACACCTCAAACTTTAGCCCTTGCAAAATTTCATGAGTCTTGGATATTCTATGCATCATACAACTTATCATACTACTTATATGTTGTAGGTACGGGTCAAGGAACCAAGTCATATGTTGTTTAGTGTCATATTGGCTGAGTTTTGTTTTTGGTACAAGAAGTCAACACACAAGTCGTATGCACATAATATGTGAAGTATAGGCCAACCGTATGTTGTTCAGTGTCTAGCCTAGGGTATGATTTGAATGGGTACTAGTTATGTGGAAGGGTAGGACTCATGCTAAGGGGTTGTATGGTGTATTAATTATAGTGTCCAACATTTTGATCAACATAGGAGTAGAGGATACCACTCGTATGATGTGGGTATGAGTGGACAGGCCAAATCATACCCTCCTATGAGTCCTGTAAGTTCTTAAGCTGAGGATAATTTATGACATTTCCCACTGCAATCTCGTATGACCCCACATCTTAAAACACTACTTGGTCCCTCATTCCTCACTTGGAAAGATCAAAACACTATCAAAATCCTTTCTAAACTCTCTCTGGAATATTGGGCTAGGGTTTCCACAAGGTGTTAATCCAGAGGATCAAGAGTCAAGTTCATTCCGTGAATCTTCATTAATAAGACATGTAACTTTTTCTTCATAGTTAATTCTCAAATATCATATGTTGCAAACATTGTTCTTGAATCATAAGTAATGGTTTTCAAATATGTTGTTGAGGGTTTGAATGTATATTGTTGAGTATTGTTCACTCATACCTTAACTTATGTTTATGCATGATTTACTAATAGTTTTGCACATGCGGGTGCTTGGAAATTGTAACTTAAATTAAGGGGTGATGATTAACCCTAACTTGATGGTTTTGGACTTGAATAATGGTTCGATAATGGTATACCCTCAACCTATTTGTAAAAATGTCTATCAGAATGATCTTGTCGCATGCTGGATTGTGTTTTAAACTAATGCTTGGTATAAGAATGCTAATGCAGGATGAATGATTTTGTAAAGGTATTGATGACCATAAAGTGAATTGAATTGTGGTTTGAACTAAGGTATCGTCCTAATAATGTAAATGGTTGGTAAATGGTTCTATGAAGACCTTGTGGGTTATAAATGGTTTTTAATTCTAACCTTGGTGGTTTAATTGGCTAAATAGGTTTGAGTCCCTAAATTATTAAACTGAATTGATGACTTTTTATAGACAATGGGTTCAAGAAAGTCGAATGATGATGGCTATGGCATATTGTGCACTTCCAAGTAGGGTTGGTATGAAGATATCAATAGGATGCCTTAGGTAATTAGGGTACTAATGATTGTGTGTATGCATTAATGATGTATTAAATTGGGCTTTAAAGTAGGATGCGTATCTGAGCCATGAAAGTGGAGTCCAAAGGACTAACACTAGAAACAGCACTAGACAGTGTGGTTGTGCATATGTCCAAGAGGTTTGAGTCCCCTGAATAGATATATGAATGGTAGGTTCGAGTCCTACATATTGTATACCTAGGTGCTACGTCACCTTGATTATGTTGGGAGGTTCGACTCCCCCATAATTGTATATTTGGATATAGATATCCTCTAGTTTGTGTGGCTACTCACAGAAGGGCCCTTCAAACTAGGGGAAAGCTGGGCCCATATATCCCATGTGTGCCTTGTTATATTACAGTTACGCTACATATCCCAGGTCAATGTTTTCAAAGTTCATGCTAAGTCTTTTTCCCCTTCTTGGCACTACATATATACGTGTGATTCCATATAAAGTTTTGACTTAGTTTTACATATGGCATTATCTTATCCTTGTACCTGAGTTATATGTTAGAGTTCCAACCACTAACCATCTCTTAATGTTGTTTCCCTATGTGATACAGGAACTAAAGCTTCTTCTTCCTTTCCTGCATAGTGACCAGGTGTTTGAGTGGCTTGTGAGTTGACATTAAAGTGGTAGGCTTACTTAATTAAGAAGGTATTCATTTCATGGTCCTTTTACTCTATCTAATAGACTTTGCAAGGCTTGGATTTTTTCTATTGTCAGGGGCATGTCTTACATTATATTGACTTTAGATTGTAGAGGCCTTATAGATTAATATGGACTTGGTGTGATGTTTTAGTGTGTGGTGGTAATGAATGGCAGTCTTATATTGATCTATCTTATTATATGGATGGAATTCACCCATCACTTGTGGTTGGCATGTTTGTTAGGTTAGGTGAGGGAGTAATCTCTATTCCAGGTGGGACATGAGATACCCATCACGGCCAGGCCCTTGTTTAGGTCATAACAATTAGACAAAGCTGGTAGGATATGAACACCCGATACCTAGGATTTCATACACGTACAGTTGACAATTTTTACCATTTCAGATTATACATATATGGCTATTTTAATGAATTCATTATATGTGGTTATATATATATATTTGTATATCAGTTTTCAGTTTTATTCAGTTAGGAGTGGTACTTAGCACTGACTGAACGAAGGTATGAAGGTTTACCAACTAGTTGAGGACTACGACCTTTAGTAGAAGTCCCTAAGTTACAGAACTACAGTACCACCATAGGATATAAGGGGTCACCCGCCAGTTGAGGACTGATACCCTACTCCTTTAGGACATTAGTTTAGTGGATCCACGCTAGCCAGTGTTGGTTCCCTTGGCAAGGTACTACCACCATTACAACAGGGGTTACATGTTGGACCCCAATTTTGCTCAAATTGGGGTTTGTCGGTTATTTTGTGCCCCCCATACTTTTCAGTTTATGTTTAGTTTATGTTCAGTTTAGTTTTGTTGGACAAAGTATTTAGATGTTTAGTTATTCAGTATTTAGTTTTATCCAGCATATGTTCATGTACACATGTTCAGTTTATGTTAGCTAGTTTCCTATCTCACATACTCGGTACATTCAAAGTGCTTAACGCATACTTTCCTATGCTATATTATCTCATTATATAGGTTCAGATGCTTAATACCTATACAACATTTAGCACATTTCCGCATCACTCAATAGCATCTTTGGTGAGTCCTCATAATTTAAGGGCTAGTTATTAACTAATTATTTTAGTATTTCATTTAATTTGAGTTAGTTGGAGTTAGTTGGGGGCTTTGTCCTAACAACTCAGTATGATTTAAAGGCTTTTAGATAGATGTTTAGATAATCAAAATAATAGGTTGTTAGACAGTTCTATTTCAAGTTTTTATCAACGTTTAATTTTATATTATTACTTCTATCAATTATGTCAGTTAGCTTTCGTCTAGTATCACTACAAGAAAAATGGTTATTAACGAAGGGAAATCTGGTCCCTAGAAGTCAAATTTCGTTCCTTAAATGTAATTAGCAACCAAAAAAATTTGGTCACCACCGTCCTTATAGGCTTCACCACTAAAAGGCAATAACAACGAGATCTTTTTTCTTGTCCTTAAAAGTAGTTAGCGACCGTCTAAAATCTGGTCCCTAAATATGTTTTGACGACCAACTTTCTGGTCCCTAATTATATAATAATTGCATGCTATTTTCATCCCTATAAACATTTAGGGACCAGTTTCTGCTGATCCTAAAAAATATTTATAGCACAAAAATTGTGTTTTATGGACCATAAATTATGGTTTCATAAAAGAAATATAAAATATACATTACAAAAAACAAGATCCACATAACAAAATATAAAAATAACTTTGTATATATTAAAAACTAATGTATTTACATCTCAGTTGTTGTGTAGCCATGACATAATATTTATGGCACTGTTTACGCAATCCCATATCTAAAATTAATAGGATATATTGTAATATTTTGCCTAAAATTCTTTGCAAAGACTATAATAAACTTTGAATAACTTGTACGTGGTCTTCAAAACATGTATCTTCATATATTAAAACCTGTAAAAAGAAATTAAATTGCGCTTTGTCTAGGTAGCACAAAATATAATTGAGGGACATCTTACAAGTAATTAGCATATGGAATGACTCAGATTAATACTTTAAAAAAATTACCATTGTAAAGTAATAAGACCTTTCCCAGAAACAAAAATTGAATACACTAATGCATCTACAATCTCACATAATAACTAACCTTAACTTTTGCTCTTTGGCTGGGCAGTAGCACAATTTCTTGACAACTACAAAAAAATTTATGAGAATAGTAAAAATATGAACAAAATAGAGCACTTAAACAAATTGCAACAACATGGACACACTTAGTAATCTTATACATTCAATTAAATTTTAATGAGGATGTGTATAAAATGATTTATCTTTCAAAATAGACCATATTTGAGCAAGATTTGCATCTAAATAAGCAATAATAAGCATTATAATTAGTTAACATACTGTAAGACCCCACAAAATTCTTCGCTTAAATCAATCCTTTAAGCTTGTTAAGGGGGGTCCTAGACTTAAAAATTTTTAGCTAAGTGTTAAGACTTAGAATTATTTTATCATTCCAAATTTGGAGGATTTTATTTCCGACCTTAGTTAGTCGATTTTTAAATTGATTCATGATCAGGGTCACTTATAGATCATCTCAGGTGAGTTTTTGATTTTTCATACCAGCATAAAGGCGAGTTTGGATGCCCAAAACAGTGAAGGGTCGTGATAGCCCTGCATCGCGAGGGCCAATCAACCCAAGCAAGGGTCATGCCGCGATGACTACTTGAACCGAGTAGGGATCACGTCACGATTGCTACTTGACCCAAGCAGGGGTCGCGATGCAAGGTCAGCCCTATTTAGCATTATTTTAATACAAGTTGTAGGGGAAAATGAGTTATTTTCCCCACCCTAATTTAGCATTAACACGAAATTAATCAGCCTATAGGGCAAAATATCATTCTTTACTTATAAACTCTCTCAAGAGAAAGTCCTAGCCTCATCAAGTTCAAAAATTAAAGTCTCAAGAACTCACTTCAGTTTTCTCGAAAGTAGTAATCAAGGTATGTGAAGTGTTCATCCAAGGGTACCTTCCACCCTTGGAGTCCAAGAAACTATTTTTTAACTTCAAGTTTATGCATTTCATGAATTCCATGTTGGGTTTGATTATATCCATTTTTAAAATGATTAATTGAGATTCTAATCTATGTTTTATGATACGTTTCATGTGAGGTTAATTAATATGTATGTAATATCATGAGAATCCACATACAACCCTTGAAATTGTCAATGGGGAGTTGAATTATGATGTCTACTTGTTATTTAGTGTTATATGCATATGTATGCTTGATGTGTGAGCCTATGCTAACACATTTGAAGCTTTTAACTCTAAATAATTGTAAGGCATTCAGCAAATTTAGTTGTTTTTGATTAGTTTACTTTGATTTTGCAGTAAAAGTGGAGAAGAAGGGGAACCACAAATAAAGGATGCAAAAAGCATTAAATTGGAGACAAATAAAGAAGAAAGAGTGGCTGACGACATCCATGACATGCCGTTAGCCTGGTGATAGGCTGTCAAGGATGACATCAGCCTTAACCAGAGAATGAGATTTGCTGTAATATTGTGATGGCATTTCATGATATGGCGTCAGAGTTATGATAAGGCGTCAGGATCACCATTAACCTTAGGCAAAAATTCTCAAAATAAAAAAGAACCTGACGACACCCATGATGTGCCGTCAGACTCCTGATAGGACGTCATTGTCACCGTCATCCTGAGATAGGAAAACCCAAACTTAAAGAGAATCTGACAACGTCCGTGATAGGCCGTCAAACTATTAATAGGTCATCACGGTCGTCGCTATCTATTCCGAGGAAAATCTATAACTTTAGTTTTATTTCCTTATTCAGGGTTAACTATTTAAAGCCTTATTTTAGGGTTTTCTAAGGATCAATTGACATATCCCACAAGATAGCATATATGATTTCTCTCTCTCTCTAAGACCAATATTTTGGAGCTTTGCCTTGTGATTCAATTCAAACTACACTTTTGACTTTCTTTATCATTGTAAGTTAATCCTTTCATTTATGAATTCTATTTGCATACTTGTTTCTTGCATCATGAGTGGCTAAACAACTATAACCTGGATCATGGGATCTAGGGTTAGGTCATGATAAGTTGTTAAATACTCAAAATTTAATAGGTGTTAGGATTTTTTAGTAATTCTGAGATTATAATTTATGTTTGTAGGTTAGAAACAGTAGGCGTACCTACTTTGGTTTGCTTGAGAACGAAATCATAATAGTCAGAAGTGAATTATCAACAGGAACTCGGAAAGGCTTCGTTTAATAATCAGTGTTGTAATAAGTTTGATTAACCTGAGATAAAATATGGACAGTGCATGGAGATTCCCTAAGTCTGAGAGGATTAGGCTATAAGACGCTTGAATAAGTCGAGAGAAATTTGAGTATATTATCGATAAAGATAGCTTGTAAGCCCAACCACTGTGAGAGTCTTGAGTAAATTTTAGCATCTGTCATGTACCATAATCCCTAGTGAACATAATCCTGGTTATTTCATAAAATCTTTATTATAAATATCAAATTCAAAGTGACAATCAATTATCTGCAAAACTTAAACCCCATTTCAGGAAACAGTAAACTATCGGTGAATTAAATCGTAAACAACTTGAGTTCACACCTTATTCCCTATAGGATTAGACCCCTACCTAGTTTGGGTTTATAATGATAACGATTGCTTACACCCATCAAAGATTATAATTTGAGCGTTATAAAAAATGGCGCTGTTTCCAGGGAATACGATCGTAAACTAAAAGTTTGTGTGCACTAATTTGCTGTTAGTTAAGTTTCCTTGATTTATGTTTATTTGTTGTTTTTGTCTATACAGGTTCTTAGTTGTTTATGCCAAAAACAAGAAGTTCCAGAGAACTATTATTAGCAATTAATCTGGAACCTCAATTGATTGGGAGAATGGCTGAACAACAGAAGGCGTAAAGACTAGCCACTTTGGCCAGGGATCAGGTGAACGTATAGAATTTGGGTTAACAAGTACGTCACTAGAACCCTGATGATGAAGACTTGGGTGATGAGGAATTGCTGAATCCTCAAAAACCAAGGTGAGCTGAGCAAATTGCCGCACCATTGTAGTGAAATGTCAATAGAAACCGTCCAGTCCGAGGAAGGTATGGTCAACATCCTGTTCAATACAAGGCTGATGAAGATGATGAAGGAATGGATGGAGCTGGTGCAACGGGTGCTATCATTCCTCCACCATTGGCACTAGGTACAAAATTCAGTATAACAAGTACCATGATCTAACTCTAGAATCTGAAAAGGTTGTTTGGAGGCTTACCTGGTGATGACTCAAACATGCATTTGGTGAACTTCATCACCATTTGTAAATCTTTTGATAATCTGGGAGAGAGCCAAAATGCGATCCGATTGAGATTGTTTCCTTTGTCTTTTTCTAGAGAGGCAACAATATGGTTAAATAATCTAAATCTCGATTCTATAACCAACTGGAGATAGTTAAAATAGGCGTTCCTAGAACGGTTCTTTCCACCCTTCAGGAGGGTACAGTTGAGGGATAAAATCACTAATTTCAGGAAGATCCCTACCGAAGCATTGCATGAAACTTAGGAGAGATTTAAGAAAAAGCTAGCACAATGTCCCAACCGTAATATGACGGACTTGGACTTGATGGAGACTTTGTACAGATATTTTAACTCTGTGACAAAGACAAATATAGACAATGCTGCAGGTGGTTCGTTCATTGACCTCTCTTTTCTTAATGCTTCAGACATGCTAAATAGAATGACTAAGTAAAGTCGATCTTGGCACACCAGGGATTTTGTGGTGGCTAGCCCGACTGTTTTTGGTAGTATGACTGTGGGGCAGCGCAGATGGTATGAGGAGTGATACCAGGAAATAGCCCACTTAAAATCACAGATGGACTTTCTGACCAAGAACTTGCTATCAGGTAAGACCAAAATGGTTAAGGCTGTGGAATCTCAGGGTACTGTTGCTATGAGTGCTGATACGGCGGCAAACTATGTGAGTAATCAGGGGGGTTTCCAAGGCAATAGCCAAGGGAACCAAGTTCAAAACTTTTATTACAAGCCTGATTAGAAAGATAGGGAGCTGGGACATTAGAGAAGCAAGAATGACATAACTAGTTTATATGTTCCTCCTGGAAGTTAGGATGCTGCAACAACTGGCTCCGATAAGATGTCCATGGAAGACATGATGGAAAAGTTGTTGAAGGAAGTTGAAGCTACCAACTCAGGGGTAACTACTATGAAGAGTGAATTCTCTACCCTCAGTCAGTTGGTTATTTCACACTCTGCTTCTATTAAGCAGTTGGAGCAGTAGATGAGTCAACTTTTTGCTACACTGAATCAGAGAAAAAGTGATACTTTACCTAGTGATATGATTCAGAATCCATGGAATAATGGCTCATGTATGGCAAACACCACTCGGACTAGTAAGATATTACTTGGCCCTTCTGTGGGCAAATCTGTAGAAGATAAGGTAATTGTTGATAAACTCGAAGAGAGTAATCCAGCGGAGTCTGAGAAGCTAGATAGTTCTGCTGATGATTTGGAGAAGGAAAATGTGAAGGAAGAGGAAGTGGTGTTAAATACTATCCCTAGACCACCACCTTTTTTTCCTCAACGGTTGAAGAAAAATGTCAATGATGCAAAATTCGGCAAGTTCATGGTAATGCTTAAGCAATTGACAATTAATGTACCTTTGATTGAGGAACTTGAGCAAATGCCAGGCTATGCAAATTTCATGAAAGACCTCATCACAAAGAAGAGAAAGGTCAGCAATGAGTAGGTGGACAATCTCCACTATTGCAGCATAGTTTCCACACGATTCTTAGTGCAAAAGATGGCCGACCCAGGAGCGTTCACTATTCCATACAAAGTTGGGTCTCGGGATATTTCAAAGGCATTATGTGATTTAGGTGCCAACGTGAATCTGATGCCTTTGGCTATATATAAGAAGCTTGGTTTAGAAGCTCTAGCACCCACTAACATGCGATTGGTAATGGTAGATAGGTCGATAAAATAGCCCGTTGGAATTTTGCATGATGTGTTGGTGAAAGTAGCAGACTTTATTCTTCCTGTGGATTTTGTAGTACTGGATTATGATGTAGACTTTGAGGTACCCATTATTTTGGAGAGGCCTATTGTTAGAAACAGGAAGAGTAATAATTGACATAGAGTTGAATGAGCTTATGTTTAGGCATGGAAAAAAAGAGGCAAAATTCAAAATATATCAACCCATGACCCAACAAAAAGATATAAGTGTCTTCTCAATCGTTGACGTCTTCTATGATGATGGAAAAGAGGTATCAATAGGTTGTCTTGGCTAAGTCTGAGTAGTCAAGATAACCCAATCGTGTCGCGACAGTAAATCAGGTGCTATTGGGAGGCAACCCAAATTTTTTATGTTTAAGCAAGTGTTTTTATATTTTTATAATTAGGATTTAGTACGAGCAGGTGGAAAAATGAGAAGGTTAGCTGAAAGGTCCTGACGACATCTGTGATAAGCCATCACAATTGTGATAAGCTATCACGATTATCGTCATCTAGGCCAAGCTTGAGGCATTCTCTGTTAAGGGTGATGAAGTTCGTGATAGGATATCACACTCGTGATAAGTTGTCATAAATCACCGTCAACCTATAACCTTAAAAGATGAATTCTGGGCCCATTTTAAAGAAGATCTGACCCAGCCCAATTGTGAAACCTTTTCATATTTTTGCTAGTTTTATTTCTTTTTCTTTAGTTATTTATTTCCTTAGTTAGTTGATATCCTACTCTTTTAAAAAAACTATTAAGAAAACAAATTCTCTTGTGTGGGTTTACACTTCACAATCAAGGAGTTCTTCCTATTTCTTCCTCTTTTTGTACGTGAAACCAGTTTAAAGGCTCTATCAGGTATACTCTACTTTAACTCTTCCTTTTTTGTGGTAAGTGATATAAAAATTTCAACCTAAGTCCCGAAGAAGCTTACACCAAGTTCAACTTGAAAAAAAACTGAAAAATCATACCTAGGGTTTGCTGAGCAGACCCCAGGGTTTAAAAGTCAGCTCACAAATTGGAATTCAAGTGAATTTTGGGAAATAATGGGGACCAAAAATTGAGTAAAAATCAAAAGTGGATTTTGATAAGAGCTGACAACATTTATGATAGGCTATCACAATTGTGATGGCTTATCAGTAATGTCTTCAGAAGCTGCTAAAAAGAATTGGATTCTGCTTAGGATTGATGGCATTGGTCTTAGGCTATCATAATTATGACGACTTATCAAGAATGTCATCAAAAGTTGTTCAAATTTTGAAGGTTCTTTCTAAGGTTGATGACAATCGCAATAACCTATCACGGTAGTGACGGTTTATCAAGAAATGTCATGACACGTCGAACCTGAGGCATGAATGAGCTTAATTGATTAATGAATGCGTGTTTGTGTTCTTGAGGTTTGACTAATATTCTTTTATTGTCTCCAGGAATATTACAATGAAACCAATAAGAAAGAGCCCCACAGCACCAAAGAAATAGGGCAAATAAAGTGTATGTCATAAGTTCATCGATGAGGAATCTGATTATGAGGAGGAGAAACCTTTGCTCAGGATGCAAAATAAAAAGCCACGTCCGAAGAAACCTTCACCACCTCTGCCTATTAAAGTGGAGGATAGTGATGACACTAAAACAACAATAGCTTCTGAGTAAGAGGATTTTGAACAGCATGAGTCTGAACATGTTGAATCTGAAGAAGAGAAGCAAGAAGAGTCTTAGGAGTCTGAGTCTGAGGAAACAGCATCGAGGTCCCCGTCCACTGAACAACAAGAAGGGGAAGAGTCTCCACCTCGAGGAACACTTATCAAATGCATAAACCCCGAAGTTCGAGACAATGCTAGGTGGTAAATTCCTAGATAAAAAAGTATCTACACTATTGGACTTCACAAAACTAACAGAAGAAGAGCTAAAAGGCTACTTCAGGAATAAAAGCTGATTATCACAAAAGGGTTGAGCAGGTACTCGGAGGTAGAATAGAAGTTCCAAGAGTATGGATTGGGGCAGACCACAAAAGAAGGAGGATCATTTTGTCCTACATTGGTTCGGTAGTTCTACGTGAACTACCAGGCTCAGTTAGAAAACATGTGCAGGCCAGGTGAAAGAGTAGCAGACCTACCCCTATTGGATAGAGTGCAGGTAAGGGGTGTAAGGGTTGATATTTCCATTAAAAATATCAACAGATTCTTTCATAGCCCCAACTTTACTCCTTAGGCCACTGCACTATCAGTTTATGTTGGAATTAAGAACAAAGAGAAATAATGTCCGTGGTTGGCCAACATCATAGATAACAAAGAACCATCATGGGTGACAAACCCAAGTGAGAGAATATGTAAGTCTTCTTTAACTCAAGAGGCAAAGTTTTTGTAGGGTATAGTGTGTGTCTGGTTGATGCCTACTGATGGAGACAATATTCTGGGTAATTACCGAGCTATTTTAGTAGGAAGCATGGTGCAACAAATTTTCTTAAACTTCAAGGAAATCATTACTAATGAGGTGAATATTAGGATATGGAGAACCGACACTGCTTATCCTTTTCGTTGTCTTATCATGGAGTTGTGCTAAGCTGATAATATGCCGAAAATTATAAGAGTTAATGATGAGGTTCCTTCTTAAAAGACTCACAATCCCATATGGTTTGATAAGAATCAGCCAGGATTGAGACTTGATAGAGGTGTAGAGGTAGAAGCGGACCCCCTAGTTAAAAATACAGGAGCAGCACCTCATGTGGAAGTGCAAGATTCGGAGATTCTGCGGCCAACTTTTTCAGTACAAGCAGGTTTAGTGCCTGAGACTGAAGCCATCCCCTCAGTTCCTATAATATCAGCAACATTTACCTTTTAGCCTATTGATATAAAAAAAGTGGCTAAACAGGACAAGTGGTGTAAGGAACAGCTACATGATTTTTCTAAACAGTTTGTCGCTGTTGTGGACAAGAGAATCAAGGCTGCCCTTGAGACTTTTGTGACTTTTCCTGAGCGGGTTGCAAATTAGGAGAAATGATTTGATGCATAGGCAAGAGAAATATTGGGAGCTGATCTTTCTAAATTTAGAGAAGCATTGGAAAAAGTAAAAGCAGATATTGGGGTGCTGCAACAGCACCAAATTATAATGCCAACAAGTTCGGCCTTGCCTAAATCTAAAGAAGAAATTCCCATACTTGACCTCACCGCAGATTGCCTAAAAAATAAAGAAAAAGGTGAAAAAAAAGCTAAATATAAGAGAGAAGAGCTAGACAGTAAGGAAGAAAAGAGAGTAAAAAAGAAAGCCAAGAAAAAAGGCCGAAAAGAAAGAGTTGAATAATGCAAGATCGGAGTCCCTGGATGATACAGAGAAATGGGAGGCAGCCATCCAAGCTAGGGATGCAGGTGCTTCATCTACCCAAGCTCCCAACACTGCTAGTCCAGATGCTCCCAATGGAGAAAAGACAACAGATGATGCAGTAGTAGGGTAGGAGACCCAGGATCTATGTGCTTGATTGTCTCCGGGTATACCCTAACCCTTAGTGAAGTTTATTTTTTATTTTAAGTTAAGGGTGTAGGGTAGGTTGTTTGTGTAACATATTCTGTAGATTACTAGGAGTAGTGTAAGTACTTGAGGCAGTTAGCTTGTGTTGTCATTTTTGAATACCTCTCCATTGGTCTGTATAGTGTGTACTGTGAAAATTGCATCCATTATGATCATGATGTATATTTTTGTGGCATTACTCTAGCAACTGAATAACCCTTGTTAAAGAAATGCATGAACCGAATAAGTAGTGATATGTGAGATACTTGTGTGCCATGTGTGTGTAAGTTCTTAGTTACCGTTGTGTGTTGAATCTAGAACTTTCCCTGTTAGTCTGGCCATGGTCATAGGATAGGCGTTATGAAAGGATCATAGGCCATTTTTTATTTTTTACTTACTTTAGCCAAAATGACTTTCCCTATGTGCATAATATCCCTTAATCCCTTTTTGAGCCTATTAGCCTGTTTGTTTCTTCAATACCTCGTACCTTCCCGTTCATATCACAATGAACTTATTTTGACCCTGGTCCTCCTTGGACACTGTGCACCTTGACTCAAGCAACCAGCCTAAGTTGAGGGTGGCTATCATAGGGGTGCATGATGCAAAATGAGTATGAAGAGAGGGAGAATAAGAGAAATAAATAAAAAGTTGGGTGCAGCAAAAAAAAATAAGAAAAGAAAAAGATGTTTAAAAGATGATAATAAGGTAATATGATAATTGAAAAGGCCACACCCACCTTGAGCATGTGTAATCAATAAAAGAGGGGAAGAAAATAAGGTTAAGAGTTGAATCCCCGAGAGTTTAGAGTAGTGTCAAGGAGGCTTAGCCACTCTGAAATATCCATGAATATCTTACCAGCCCCTGGACAATGTTACAAGCTTAAGAAAAGCCCTATAGTGATCCTATCTGACCTATCTGAAGACTTGGGTACTGACTATAAGGGAAAGTCTATTGCATTTGACAGGCAATGTTTGGAACTTCATTATGAGAGTGAGTTTTGTGTTTATCCTTGTGTTTATGTATGAGAATTATGATATAAGTAAAAAAGGGATTTCTTTGTTGTTAGGGCACACTAGGTATGTTGCTAATCAGTGACTTGCTCGGATAGCGTGATTTGGGTATGTGCTAATTGTTATTGCTAAATTTTGGCCATATCTTGATCTTTGTGAGTTGCATGGTTGTTTTAAATGATAGACATGGTTTCTCTAAATTTGATTGACTTTGGAGATGGTAAATGTACTCTGAACTAATATGAGTAGTTAGCTGCCAAATTGTACTCTGTATACTCTTAGTTCTGTTATGGTTGCTTGAGGACAAAAAATTGTTTAAGTTGAGGGTGTTGATGTGTGAGCCTATGCTAACACATTTGAAGTTTTTAACTCTAAATAATTGTAAGGTCTTAAGCAACTTTAGTTGTTTTTGATTAGTTTACTTTGATTTTGCTGTAAAAGTAGAGAAGAAGGAGAACCACAAATAAAAGAAGCAACAAGCATAAAATTGGAAGCAAATAAAGAACAAAAAGTGGATGACGACATCCATGACACACTATCAGCCTGGTGATAGGCTTTCAAGGATGCCATCATCCTTAACAAGGGAATGAGATTTGCTTAAACATTGTGATGGCATGTCATGATAAGGCATCAGAGTTGTGATAAGCCGACAGGATCATCGTCAACCTTAGGCAGAAATTATCAAAATAGAAGAGGAGCTGATGATATCCATGACAAGCCATCAGACTCCTGATAGGACGTCATTGTCGCTGTCAGCCTGAGATAGAAAAAGCCAAAATTAAAAAAAATCTGACGACGTCCATGATAGGCCATCAAACTCCTGATAGGACGTCACAGTCGCCATCATCTATTCCGAGGAAAATCTATAACTTTAGTTTTATTTCCTTATTTAGGGTTAACTATTTAAAGCCTTGTTTTAGGGTTATCTAAGGATCGATTGACATATCCCACAAGAAAGCATATATGATTTTTCTTTCTCTCTCTCTAAGACCAATATTTTGGAGCTTTGCCTTGTGATTCAATTCAAAGTATACTTTTGATTTTCTTCATCATTGTAAGTTAATCCTTTCAATTTGCATACTTGTTTCTTGCATCATAAGTGGCTAAACACCTGTGACTTTGATCATGGGATCTAGGGTTAGGTCATGATAAGGTGTTAAACACTCAAGATTTAGTAGATGTTAGGATTTTTTGGTAATTCTGAGATTATAATTTATGTTTGTTGGGTACAAACAGTAGGCGTACCTACTTTGGTTTTCTTGAGAAAGAAATCATAAATTGTTGAAAGTGAATTATCAACAGGGACTCGGAAAGGCTTTATTTTATAATCAGCGTTGTAACAATGTTGATTAAGTTGAGTTAAAATCTAGACAGTGCATATCAATTCCCTAAGTCTGAGAGGATTAGGAAATTAGATGCTTAAATAGGTCGAGAGACATTTGAGCATATCATCGATAAAGATAGCTTGTGATCCTAACCACCGTGAGAGTCTTGAGTAAATTTTAGCATCTGTCATGTACCGTAAGCCCTAGTGAACATATTCCTGGTTATTTCATAAAATCTTGGTTACAAACATCAAATTCAAAGTGACAATCAATTATCGGCAAAACTTAAACCCTATTTCAGGAAACAGTAAACTACTACAAATTAAATCGTAAACAACTTAGGTTCTTACCTTATTCCCTGTGGGATTCGAAGCCAACCTAGTTGGGCTTTATATTGACAACGATCGCTTACACCCATTCAAGAGTGTAATTTGAGCATTATCAATGCTCACTAAGTGCTTGATGAATTAGGCATGTGAACTAATAAGGGAAAGAGATCATGTCATGTTAGCTTATGTGCAAGTTGTATAATGCAAGTGTTTGATAAAATGTTTCCATGAATGAGTTGTTAACAAATGCATATGATTATGCTTTTCAAACTTATGCTGTGATTTACCTTTCATGCTATCGAGTCCTTGGGGTTTTCAATCGCCAAAACCTTATTTTTGATTACCTAGAGCTTTAGTCAGTTATAAAACTCAGGAAATTCAGTACTATTATGTCAATCCACAGAACTCAGTGAACTTAGTTCAGTTCAGTTAAATAGTACAATTAGTAATAGTTCAGTCAAGCTCTATACAGTCTAGGAATCAGTTCAGTGTTTATTTAGTTGGGAGTAGAATTTAGCGCCGAGTGAACCCAAGGATAGGGGCTCACCTGCCAGTAGAGGGTGTGGTCCTTAGAAGCAATCCTTGTATTCAAGAATTATGTAGCCAGTATACATTGATATATCTCCCTACAATACTAGGGTTGATATATCTTATTTGAGATTTCCTACCAGCGAGGGTTAACAGAAGAGCTTCCTATCAGAGAGGGCTAACTCACAGCTTGTCCTTACCCATGGCATGGTATTGACATCCTTCCAACTTTGGTTATAGATTAGACCCCAAATTAGTTAGAGAAGGGCCATGTCAGTTAGATTACTATTTTCCATAGTCTTAATATCAGATTCAGTCTCAGTATGAAACTCTATTCAGTTCTATAGATTTAGGACTGTTAGATCCAGTCCCTCAGTTCAGTTTAGAACTTAGTATAGTTCCATAGATTTAGGACTATCAGATATATTCATTTAGTTATCAGTAATTCAGTATCAGTATACTCAGATATTAGTTAATCAATACTCTCATTCGATCATATTCATGATATTCAGTTTGTATTGTTCATGCATATGAACCCGTGTATTTCAGCTTACCTCAGTGAACATACCTGTATATTCGAAGTACTGATGCATGTTGCCTTTCAGTTGCTCTATGATGTCTTATATCATAGGTTTTGAAGCGCGGGCTCCCGAGTATTCTTAGCAGTTCTGACTTTCAGCAGTCAGAGATAGTGATGAGTTCTCATAGTTTAAGGACATAATTATTTTATTTCAGTATTTTAGTTATTAGTTCACTTTTAGTTGTTGGATTTAGTTGGGGGCTTGTCCCATCAACTCCACAATTCCGATAGATTAGAGGCTTTTCAAACTAGAGTATTTTCAGATAGATATTTTAGTTTTAGAATTATTATTCCGTATTCAGTCTATTTATAGTGTTGAACCTTATGTCCAATTTTTGCCTACTTAACACATATTTACAGTATTATTATTCAGTTATTATAGCAGGTACCGAACATAGGTTAGTTTGTGCTCCTCCAAGATTATGAGCATTATGTATCATCCGGGGTACAGACTCGGGGCATTACAAACTTAGTATCAAAGCCAGGTTCAATAGAGTCCCAGAAATTCTGATAGCTATATATAGTAGAGTCTTGTGCATAGGTGTGTTACGCGCCACACTTATAAACGAGAGGCTACGAGATGTTTAGGAAAATATTAACTTCTTTCTGTATTCATTTCGTGTAAGTGAGCATGACCTCCAGTAAAACTCTTATCCTAATTCACTTCTTCTTTTCACTTATAGAACATGCCTCCCAAAAGAACTAAAAAAGAAGAATCAGAAATTAGTCAGCACCTCAGCCCGTTCAGGTAGATCCCCTGGATGAGCAGGTCTCTCATGTAGAATTTAGGGCTACATTCAATACTCTAGCCAATTTAGTCACAACTCAGAATGAACAGCCAGCTATTTTTCTAGCCAACCTAGTGGTCAATACTGCTGTAGCCAGCATTAGGAACTTCACACGAATGAATCCTCCATTATTCTTAGGTTTTAAGTCTGAAGAGGATCCATAGAAGATCCTCGACCAGGTTCAGAAAGTCACAAATATCGTGGGAGTGACTTCTAATGAGAGTGTTGAGTTAGCCACCTATTAGCTGCAATATGTAGCCCATACGTGGTTTTGGCAGTGAAAGGTAGACAAGGGTATTAATGTAGAGCCCATAGAATGGGAAGAGTTTGCTACGACCTTCTTAGATAGATTCTTTCCCTTAGAGTTTAAAGAGGCTAAGGTATTAGAGTTCATCAATCTTAGGAAAGGAAATATGAGTGTGAAAGAGCATTCCCTCAAGTTTACTAAGTTACCTAGGTATGCTCTCCATGTAATAGCAGACAATAGATCCAGAATGAGTAAGATTGTGTCTGGGGTATCGGGTAGAGTGTTTAAAAAGTGCAAGCTTGTGATGTTGATTAGGGAGATGGACATATCTAGGCTTATTGTCCAAGCTCAATAGCTTAAGGAGCGGAAATTCAAGAAGAAGAGAGAAAATAAGAGAGCCACAATAGGTAGCTGTAGTTTTGCCTAGCCAAGGTTAGAGGGTGGTAACCATTCTTAATTTAGTCAGAAGTTCTCAGCCCCAGTTCCATCTTCAGCTAGTACACCAGTACCAAGGTTCAGGAATGATAGTCATGATGGGACGCCAGTCTCCAAAACCCAGAGTTGTACAAATGGTGGTCGTACAATCCGCTTTGTGTAGAATGTGTTAAGAATCGTAAAGGTATGTGTAGAGTCGGCAGTGATGTGTGCTTTAGATAGGGTGAGTCAAGTCACAGAGTCTGAGATTGTCCTAAGGCTAGTCTATAAAGTAAGCATAGTCGTTCTTTTGCTCAATCCAGTCACCCAAATCAGCAGGGTACAACTTCCAGTGTCACCAGTGGGCAGTGCCCAAATTGGCTTTATACACTTCAGTCCAGGTAAGATCAGAAAAGTTCCCCTGATGTGGTCATTGGTATTTTATAGAACTCCCATTTACATATTTATGTCTCATTAGATCCAGGAGCTTCTATGTCTTTTGTAACTCTTTGCATAACATTTAACTTTAAACTCAGACCAAATATTAACAAAACCTTTCTCAGCCTCCACCCTAGTGGGTCAGTCTATCATAGCCCTCCGGGTATATAGTAACTGTCCGGTTATGATATCATAGAAAGTCAGGCTTCCTGATTTCAGTAGTAATATTAGAAAAGTAATGGGTGAGAATGATGCCCAATCCGTTTTTACCTCAGTTTAAAGTTTTGTACTTCAGTCATCATGATACCTTCGCATACTTTATGTCTCAGCTCCATGAACTCAACTTACATTTGCGTACTCTCCATAGAATCATGTGTGTTTCCCTTTTCTTAGTATGAGGAGTTCCAGTTCACTCAGTAGCACAAATCATGCTCTATGAACACGAAAACTCCAAAACTTAGGTCATGTAGTTCATGACTTCTACACTCATGCCTTACAGTGTGTTCAATACGAACTACCATTTGACTCATAGACTCAGTTATAGTATAAGTTATAGTATCAGTCTCAGTCCAGTAATTAGATCAGGAACTCCGTTCAGTTTTTCGTTTGCTCGACCATAGCATACAGTTATCAGTTAGTCAGTTATTAGTATTTTAGTACCGAATATTTTAGAACCATGTTATACACTTGGTCTTGCATTCTTAAATAATATAGCTTTCACGAATTCATGCTCAATTATCTCATATTACCCAGTCAGTCCTTACCTCAAATACATGATACTCTACAGTTTTAGTCCAGTTATTCAAACTAAGTACAGTTTAGTCTTATAGACCTAGTATTTAGCTATCAGTTATTTAGGTAATCAGATAAGTTAGTATGTTTATGCATTCATATGCAGCGCCCATGCAAATATTTTTCAGTAGTCCCAAGTAAACTATTGTACTAAGGTAAAGAGTGTAGTTTAGAGAGTATTCAAGGGATATGTCAAAGCTTGAAAATTTATGGTTGCAGTGCATAAGTCTTAGTCACTCTATCTTAGATGATGATTAGTAGGCCTCGCCTCATATTATAAAATTTTAGCCACATTGTGATATCTTATTTAGATAATGCAAAGTTTTTCTTGCTCCCTAAAGTTGTTTGCAAATCAATAAAAAGAGTGTCAGAAAAAAGCTCCAATTGAGAATAAGTTTTCAGTAAGAATTAGTCCGTAAAGCCAGTAATTCAATTTAGTAGTCAGAAGGATAAATTGGTGTGGTGTGGTTTTCCATCTTTCCATCTAGTTACACTATTCGAAGTCTTATGAAAGTAACTATTCCAAAATCGAGAAACCAGGTGGTTGCAAGTTCAGCTCACTCTGAGTGTCATGCCTTAGTTTCAGATCCCCCATATATAAGTCATGATTCAGTTCACAGGTGCCCTATGCATCGTCTCAGTTTTTTCTCAGTATCTCAGCCAAGTCAGTATTCTTCAGGTGACATAATATCCCAAGAAGGAGATATACTATAACCCCCCTGCCCACGTTTTCATGACCTAAATCTTCTATCTTCTCTTTACGTAACGAATTCAGTTTGGAGAAGTGGGTACTCATGGGTGGACCCTCAAGTTCCAATCTCAGCCATAAGGCATTTATTCAAGGGCTCAATTTCATTTATAATAATCAGTTCTTATATCACATTATAGGCTCAGTTATGTTCTCATGTTCCCACTCATGTGTATTCAGTAAATAATCTCGAGTTCGGGATCGATGATTTGGTATTCTTAAGAATCTCTCCTATGAAAGGAGTAAAGAGGTTGGAAAGAAGGGAGAAACTCAACCCTTGATATATCGGTCCTAACCAAATTCTCAATTGTTTCAAAAAGGTAGCTTTGGAGCTTGAGTTACCTTCAGAATTAGCTTAAGTACATCCATTGTTCCATGTCTCCTTGCTAAATAAATGTATAGGTGACCCAGCAGCTGCAGTCCCTATAGAGGGCATAGACATTCAGAATAGTCTCTCTTGTGAAGAGGTTCTAGTGGAAATCCTTGACTATCAGATTTGTAGACTGAGGAACAAAGAAGTCCCTCTAGTCAAAGTTCTTTGGCAGAATCAATCCGTTGAGAGAGCTACTTGTGAAGCAAAAATAGATATGCAGACCAAGTATCCCACCTTTTTTCCGTAAAATCAAACTCAGATCAAGGTAACAATTCTCCTTAAAAACTTACTCAGTTCCATGCTTAATTGTTCCTCGCGAACTTGGTATTAATTACCATTGCATATTCAGTCATGCATTCATCAATTATGTTTAGTCATGTACTCATACATCAAACATGCATGTTCAGTATATATATATAAGCTCAGCTTATCAGTAATATTAGTTACGAAATCATGCATCAGATATGCATGTTCAGTATGAAATTCCAGTATAACCATAGTCTCAGCCATGAAATCATGTTTTAGTTGTGTATGTATGGTACGTACTTGCAGTCTGTCAGTTCTCCCATATTAGTCATTCTTATTCGAAGACCCCACAAAATTCTTAGCTTAACTCAGTCTTTTAAGCTTGTTAAGGGGGGTCCCAGACTTAGAAAATTTTAGCGAAGTATAAAGACTTAGAATCATTTTAGCCTTCCAAATTTGGAGGATTTTATTTCCAACGTTCTCGACCAAGTTAGTCAATTTTTAAATTGATTCATGATCAGGGTCACTTGTACATCATCACTGGCAAGTTTTGAAATTTTTAGATTAGCGTAGGGGCGAGTTTGGATGCCCAAAATAGTGAAGGGTTGTGATAGACCCATTTCATGAGGGCCACTTAACCTATGTAAGGATCGCGCTAGGATGGCTACTTAACCTATGTATGGATCATATTGTGATAGCTACTTGACCTAAGGAAGGGTTGTGGCACGAGGTCATCCCTATTCAGCATTATTTTAATAGGGTTATAGGGGCAAATGGGTCATTTTCCCCATCCTTATTCATCCTTAACATAAAATTAATTAGCCTATAGGGCAAAATCTCATTCTTTACTTATAAACTCTCTCAAGAGCAAGAACTAGCCTCATCATCTTCAAGAATTTAAGTCTCAAGAACTCACTTCAATCTTCTCGAAAGTAATAAGCAAGGTATGTGAAGTGTTCATCCAAGGGCTCCTTCCACCCTTGGAGTCCTAGAAACTATTTTTAAACTTCAATTTTATGGATTTCATGAATTCCATGTTAGGTTTGATTATATCCATGTTTATAATGATTAATTGGGATTCTAATCTATGTTTTATGATACAATTCATGTGAGGTTAATTGACATGTATGTAGTATCATGAGGATCCATGTACAACCCTAATTATCATATCTACTTGTTGTTTAGTGTTATGTGCATATGTATGCTCATTAGGAGTTGAATGAGTAGTGAAAACGTGCACATGATTATGCTTTTCAAACTTATGCTATGATGTACCTGTCATGTTATCGGGTGATGGGGGAATTCAATAATCGAAAAGTTAGGTGTTTACCTAGAGATTCAATCAGTCAAAGAACTCAGGAAATTCACTAGTATTCCATCCGTCCATAGAACTCACTAAACTCAATTCAGTTCAGTCATATAGTACAATTAGTAATGGTTCAGTCAAGCTCAATACAATCTAGGAATCAGTATAGTATATATTCAATTGGGAATAGGATTCAGCACCTAGTGAACCCAAGGATGGGAGCTCACCTACCAGTGAAGAGTGTGGTCCTTAGAAGCTATCCTTGAGTTCTAGAACTATGTATCCAGCGTAGGATGAGATATATCCCTACAAGACTAGGGTTGATATATCTCATTTGAGTTTTCCTACCAGCAAGGGTTGATGGAAGAGCTTCCTTTCAGAGAGGGCTAACTCAAAACTTGTATGTACCCGTGGCACATTATTGACACCCTTCCAACTAGGGTTACAGGTTGGACCCCAAATCAGTTAGAGAAGGGGCATGTTGGTTAGATGATTATTTTCCACAGTCTCAATTTCAGATTCAGTCTCTGTATATAACTCAGTTCAGTTTTACAGATTCAAGACTATCAGATCCAGTCACTTAGTTCAGTTCAAAACTCAATACAGTTCCACAAATTTAAGATTGTCAGATACAATCATTCAGTTATCAGTAATTCAGTATCAGTATTCTCAGATACCAGTAAATTAGTATTTAGATTTAGTATCCTGTGTTATTATGTTTTCAGTTACAGTATATGTATTTATGCATGTACTCTTATTCAATCATATTCATGATATTCAGTTAGTAGTGATCATGTATATGAACCCAAGCATGTTATCCTACCTCACTGAGCATACTAGTACATTCAAAGTACTGATGTATGCCTTTATTTTGTGCTATGATGTACATATCATAGGTTCAAACATGCGGGCTCCCGAGAACTCTTAGAAGTTCAAACTTTTAGCAGTCAGAGTTAGTGGTGAGTCCTCATAGTTTGAGGATATGATTTTTTCTTTCAGCATTTCAGTTATCAGTTCACTTTCAGTAGTTAGAGTTAGTTGGGGGCTTGTCCCATCAACTCCACAGTTCAGACAGATTAGAACCTTTTCGAACTAGAGTATTTTAAGATAGATATTTTAGATTTGGTATTGTTATACTGTATTCAGTTCTATATACAGTGTTAAACCTTATGGCCTATTTCTGCCTACTTTTTATATATTTATAGTACTATTATTCAGTTATTGCAATAGGTACCAGACATGGGTTTGCTTGTGGTCCTTTAGGATTATGAGAACCGTGTAGCGTCCAAGGTATAAACTCGTGGCATTACACAAACAATGCTAAAGAAACATTTAGCAATACAAATGAAAAAGTCCAATTGTACACTGCACATAAGGAGATGAGTTTGTTAGCTTTAGAGTATCTGCATTCAAACTATATTCATCACAAATACCTCAGTTATGCAATATATACACCATAGAGGACAATGATATAAGGTTTGGTGATTTTGATTAGCAAGATTAATCAATGTAAAATTTCGTGCTTTCTCAATAGCTGGTAGTCCAAACACATGTGCCCTCAGCTCCCTACTGACAATACCCTATGGCTACAAATTGGATATATGGTTGCTAATATTCTGAATTATTGACTGGGTTCTGCTCTCTCCACATTGATTATATACCCCCCCCCCCATCTTTAAAAAATTAATAAAAAACATGCTAAAGAAAAATCCATAAGATAGATCAACATCTGCCAAGTTGTTAAGGCAACAACATTTGAAACTATACCTTCTCTATGTCAAAACCCTTCATATGTTATTCTCCCTATGAATTCCCCAAGCAGCATAAAAGAGAAAACATGATCGTCACCTAAAAAATCAATTAGTCTGACAGATAGCAAAAAGAAACAATTGAAGCTAAAAGAGAAAAGAGAATTTTCCTTTACTTATAGTTTGATAATTTTTCTCTCAAGTCCCCTCTTTTCCCCTGTAGCCACATTTTTGTTCAATGGCTATAGATAACAAATCAAAGACAAAAATTGTAGCCAAACAAAGAATATACAATGTTATCATCCAAAAATTAAGGCAGTGAAGAAAGGTGTATACCCTTTACATCCAAGAGTACAAGGTTTCTATATTACTTATGTTAGCGAAAGGAAATGATAAGCTCCTCAAGAATTTTTTAATGTTATTGAATTTTATGAAGAGCTGGTCCAGGGGACAAATTTAACATTAGGACAAGGAGAATTATCAAAAAAACCTATAAATAAAAAAGTTGATTTCAAATATTCTAATTTTTCTAGTAGTGATGATGATGATGAAGATGAACACGACAATAATAGGAATGATGAACACTAGACCAAGGAGTAGAATTCAAAATTTGAGCAACACCTGGAGAAACTTGATGATGAGATTGATATCTTAAAAACTGGTAAATCTCAGCCTGACAGCAAGGATAACATCCTTAATTATGAACAAATACAAGGAAATACTAAGAATAAGAATGAGCTATAGACAACTCATGAACCGAATTATATTGAAGTTAGGGTGCCAATTGCAGAGAAACAATGTGTGGAAAGAGAAGCATCAGAAGCAAGAAATATTGCATTTTGTAAGACAGAGGAGAAATCTATTGATAAACTAATTGAAGTTGAGCTTGCTGAATTGGGAGACAAAAGCAAGCGGTATTTTAGCTACCTTGACTTAGGTTGTAATGGTGTTTTGTTTGTTCATATGAGCAAGAAAGATGGAGATCCCAACCCTAAGGAAATTATTCAACATATCTTGTCCTCACTTACATTGACAAAGAAACATGTATCATGGTTTATATTGCGAGTGTTACAAGTTGAAGTAACATGTTATGCATTAGAGAAGGAAATTGGTAAGGAAATACAAATTTTCATTACAAAATATTTGCCTTCTGAAAGTGACACCCCAAAGAAGATTGTAGTCTTTATGAAGCTCGAACAAATACAGGAATCAATATGATAAAAATCATTGATACTGTGGATAAATTAGTTCCTTCACCTCACAAAGTTAATCTTAGCAACCCTGAGATAAACATAGTGCTAAAAATAGTCAAGACTGTGTACTTGCTTGGAGTTGTTGAAAATTGCAAGAAGTTGTCCAAGTATAACTTGAGGTATCTTACCTCTAAGAACTAATTATACCGAGACATCATACAAGGTTTCAGTTAAAGCATTGGGATCAGAGAGAATTCTGTTGTGTGTTCAAATTTTCCATGTTTGATGGTTTTTAAACTCATTAGAGATCTAATGATTATGTTTTAGGTCAGGATTAATGATGTTAGAATTCCTATGCTGAAGGAAATCTTACTGGAACTTTATGTTAAAAGATTTGATCATGTTTTCAGCTTTACTTTGGACAATAATTAACGTCTGTAAGATGCCTTTGTTCTATTATTTCTTTGTATTATTTGATGTTTCTGAATGTATCTTCCTATAATTGTACATATGAGATATAAATTAATCTAAAAGAAATCATCCTTTACTTAACATCCCACCAAGAAATATATCATTTGAGTATAAAACATTCTAACCCAAACTTGAGACTAAGAAGTTGATCCAACAAGCGTACTTAGTTAGGATCTCTAAACATAGTGAGGATTCCATAAGTGAGAGGATCAGCGGGGAAGAAAAAATTTTTCAAAGGAAAACTAAGATTATATCAAGATCTTAGTTCAAGGGAAAAAAAACATGCTCTGGCGACAAGAGAATGATAGATTATTTAAAGAGTATGAAATAAAGAGTAGTAAGAGAAACGGGATTTAGGTGTTGAGTAGTGCACTCGTCACTAAGGAAGCAGATATATTGCAATCTATATCCAAAAATCTTAGAATAATAACATTTTCTAAATGAAGATCAAGCGATAAAACATGATCCACTTATGAAGAAAGAACTTCATCAAATTCCCAAATGACAAAACCATATATTGATCAGGAAGCACTAAGATGTTATGTCATTAAAACTGAATATGGTAGTTAGTATAGAGAAGCTATTATTGACTACATATGAAAGGGAAGCAATTGTTCACTTCTACATAAAGATGATCTAGAAAATAAGAAACCAAATAGTATAAGAGAGATGCTCATTAAATACTGGAGATTGGGATTAGTCATAGATTGGGATAGCACTATTAAAGTAGCCCAAAACTCATCATGAGAGACCTTCTCATTCAAAGTTTCTTTGAGAACTAGCGGCGGTGCTTGTTGGTTCCCATTCTGTCTTTTATTGGTTCTCTTAAGAAGCATTGTCTGTAAATGAATACAGGATGTGTTAGAAAGTAAATTTTAATAGAGTTCACTCTCTATCACATGATATGAATCAGGAAAGAAGTGAGAATTTCCTAAAATATTTCATAGCCTCTCACCCATAAGTTTGGCGCACTTTACACCCATGAACTTTTTATTGTTCAGTGTAAAATTTCAGCTTTCCTGTTGCCTCTCAGCTTAGTCAGTTTCATTCGAGAATGAATGCTGCAAAGAGGGAGATATTTTACTAACCTAAATTTTCAACATCTAGACCCATCAAAAGATAGTCCATTAATTTAACATACAAATTCCACTAGTCTCTCTTTAATCCAATATTGTGGCAAAAAGTTATGGAAAATTTACTGAGGGTCTATCAACTGCCAGTGACAACTACTCTAGCAACGACCCTTTATCAATCATAACGAGTAGTTGTGTGGTGTCATTTCTATAGTATTGACGAATCCTAAATTTTAGCCTAGTGGTGATGAGTCCAACATATGACATTTTACTAGTGCTAATGAGTTATTAGGTGGACCCACCGCCATAACAAAAATAAAATCCAAAAATCAAGTCTCTGACTACGACTTCTCCTAACCAAAGACCCACATCATTTAGGCACTCAAAAACCAATTATTAAGGGTTAGTATTACCTATTGAAAACCTGAGGGTTGCACCACATAATGAGGGACCAGGTCCCTCAAAGTCAATCACAGGTAAAATACTGTAAAGAAACTAGGAATCAAAATATAGTAAAGAAAGAGTAAAAATCACAATAATTTTACCTAGAAACCCAGGAGGGTAAAAATTATGGATTTCTGTCAAAATAACCAAAGAAATCCACTATAATCAACATCTTGATTACAGTATAGATTTTAGCCTAACCATAGGATCTTTTTGCTAGTAGCAACTCCACTACAAGCTCATCTTGTTAACTCTACCAAGGACCCTCTTTACTAATTAACTCTAATCAATCTCACACATAGGCAACTCTAGGTAATAACTCTCTTCCCAAAGTTAAAAAGTCATTACTCTTATGACACAAGTAATTCATTTACAAATCAGAACTCACTCAAAAATAATTTCTATTTAAGAACTCATAAAGCTTGAGCAGTGTTGGAACTATTTTTATGCTTCTTCTCTTTACTCTTTGTATTTGCAAGAACCATTTAATGAAAAGGCTTCTCTTTCCTATTATAGATGAGTGATGATTAGGGCTGAAATATCATTGGACCAGCTATCCTGATTAGTAGAAAAATAGCACTAGCAATTTTTTTACACAAGAGAACAAAACTATGCAGATAACACGTGCCAGCCTACTGCATATTACACATCAAGGGACCTATTCCCTTCCAGTTAGTTGCTTATCAGCAAAACTACATATAGTAAATTTTCACCTTTTTTATGGCATACCAACCATACAACTTTGAGCATCAATGCACATTCATCATATTTAATTAGTGTGATTACCACCTGAAGATAAATGTTCCCCCTGTTATCATGCAACATAGGGACCTGGTCCCTTGTTGTCATTAGTAGCAAGAACTTTTTGTTTTCTTCCCTCTGTTGCCTTATCATTCACTTAGAGCATCACTTCTTTTCCCCTATCAATGTGTTTTCCCTCTTTTATCAATATTCAGCATATCACATACTTCCTCTATTAGTATGTCATTCAAATTTTTAACTTACTGGTCCCTACTACATGAACTCAGTATTCCTTCTTTTGTCATCACTTAAAATGAGAACAGTAAACCAAGATTAAATTAAGAATAAATTAGTTACTTATGTCCACTGGGCAATACTAACATGAGGAATAACTTCTCAATTTAAAGAGAACAAATATAATACAAAATGAAAAGATTCATTCATAAGCAGAGAATAAGTATCATAACATAATTTAAATTTTATTAGGGAAAAAGCCACATGAATAAAGAAGGAACAACAATTGAAGGACTGGGAAAAAGATTTGAAGAAGTATGGTTAGGTTGTTATTGAGATGCCTTATCTCTGCATCTGACTTAAGGACCTCATCAGTTGAGATTGACGCTCTCTTCTTCAGTTCAGCATTTTCAGTTCTAAACATTTCATTGTCAAATGGACTTCCTTTGGAGACATGTTCAATTGTAAGTTAGAGCTTTCTAATTTCTTCATCCTTGGCGGCTAGGATAAACTTCAGCATCTCAATTTACTTTTTGATCTCCCTTTGATAAATGCTAATTGATTTGACACTTTTAGTCTTGACTTATGATTTCATGCCAAGAATTTGAACCATAGATCGTTGGGTTCCAAACTCACAGACAATGCCATAATGACCAAGTATATTGTTCAACCAATATCCATAAGGCATGCCATTCTTTCCATTCTTTCCAAGAACAACTTTGTGAATGTATTCTATCATCAATCCAGGAAGATTAATAAACTCAAAGCAACTAAGGCATTCCATCATATATATGTTAGTGGCTAAGGCAACGTTTCTCTTTTCTGACCTAGCCCGAATTACCTTGTTCATAAAGTCAAAAATCAGTTGAAGTTCACTCTTGAATGAGTTCCTATTTATTGCAACCACATATTTTTTTTTACCTTGGATGCATTTACTAAGAATTCTATTGTGGTAGCTACTTGGAGATAGTTCTCACTCCATATATAGGTACTTCTAAATCCTTATCAATGTTTCCTCATTCGACTTTATTTTCTTTTATTGAATCTGTGCAGTCAAATTAATCCTATCTTCTGAGAATTCTAAAGTGAAATAGAATTCCCTGACTATCTTATAAAAATTAGAGGGAATAGGTCCTTTCATGAGCTGCATCCAACCTTGATGTTTGACTATCTCAACTAATTCCACCATATCAGGTTTTGTTACCATATTTGAATCAACAATCCTTCCAGTTAAAACCTTTTGATTCTTCAAAAACCTATTTCTAACTTAATTGGATGCAAACTCACTTCTTTCTCTATTCTTTCTTCAAGTATAAGTGATCACAGATTCTTTTTCAGCTTATTTTCTCTTCTTGGGACCAGGTACCTCAAGAATTAACTGTTTCTCAGTAAAACTTCCAAACTATTTTCCAAAATCTTGGTGTTTTACTGACATTGTTTTTCTTATGATCAACTATGATCTTTCCTAGGCTTTTGGAAAACAAGATGAGATTTTTAGCAACCTAAGTTGCATCCACTACACCACTATCAGAACAATTTTAAAGGTTCAGGGAAAATTCTGCATTAACTATTTGAGTGATGAAGGAATTAAGATTTGGAAGAGTAGGAGAAGAAGGATGTTTTTCAAAAAGGATTGGGAAGGGATTTTTCACAATACTAAACTTAGAATTCTTTCCAAGACATGAAATTAGGAGAGTTGCATCCATCAAGAAGGTTATTTTCTTAGAAGGGCTATTTGGGATTTGGATTTTCCTTCTTGATAAGAGAAGTAATAGGTGAAACAAGATTTAAAGAATAATAAGAACAAGTAAGTGTTTTCTGGGATGATTAATTTCAGACTTTTAGGTGACTTGCCTTCTCTTTTAGAGCAGTACAACCCTTTTTTGACACAAAGAAAAGGAGGACATAGATTTTTCTTAATAAAACAAACAAAATTTGCACATACAAGATACTAATATAAGAGATAGGAACATGTCCCCCTCTAGTTTGAGTGAATCTTCAACTTTAAGCTTGTCACATCTATCCACCTCCACAGTTGTTCCCACGGGTGTATACCTACAAGGGTATGGTACTGAGTTAGATAACAAATACCTAATTTACCAAGGGTACCTACCTCCTAAACATAGCTAATTTTGTGAGGAGACCCGGATTAACTTGATAGTAGGTCAGGCTTATCTGATCAATCCTAGCATCATCTTGTTAGATTCATTACACCACATTATTTCATGACTTGATTTTGAAAAAGTTCTAAGGACTAGGTCCTAGACATGGCATTCTTCAAATGTCCAAAGTTTTTTTTGCATTGTTTTGAACTTTCCAACCTCTTTCACATCTTTTTGAGCTAATTATTGGGACAGGAATTCTAATCACATAAGACTTATTCACTCAAAAAGTCATAGGAAAGAGAATGCAATCAAACCGTCTATTCATAGCCTTGAACAATTACATAACAAAAAGATTTTTCTGATTACAAACCCTTTCTCCCTCCTATACTTAATATCATTTGTTAGACTTGGGAACCCATTTGAGTTGAGTTCCAAGAAGGAAGAAAGAAGCAGGATTAAATACTTATTTATCCATCTAGGTAATTAGATTTTTTAATGTCTTTCACAGGTCTTACACCTTTTGGATAGATACTCCCCTTAGACATGCCTAACATCTGTCATTCTTTCTTTAATCTAGCTTTGACAGTTTTCTTTCATGTGTCCATTTGTACCAAAGTGAGTACATACAGGCTTGTGAACCTTGTTCTCAGCATTTTAAGCAGTCTTTCCATAAGATCTAGGTGATTATGTTTTTAACTAATAGCCAAGCCCTTTACCATAATTAACTCCTTAATTAGTCAACTTAGAAAGGATCTGAGAAGATGAAGTCTATTTCAGGGATTTTTTAAGTTCTTTTCTTTGAAATACAAGGTCACTTTCTAACTCCTCATTCTAATGAAGTGCAATCATGAGAAGCCTTTTAGAGTTCTCCAATTTTTCTTCAATCTCAACCTAAAATTTTGATGCTTCTTTCTTTCTTTTACTCTTAGAAGCATCTACTTTCTCCAATTGGCTCACCAAGCTCAAATTTTCAAATTTGAGCTTAGCAACCTATAGCTCAATATCAGATATTTGGAGAGTAAAAGCTATCAATTCCATATCCAGAACTTCTATCTTTCCTTCTAGAGAACTATTTTTTACTTTATCACAAGCACTATTGGCTTTATCTAATTGATTAACTAAGATTTAATGTTTAGATTTCATCTTTACAATTATATCCTTGATTTTAGATATCTGGAGGGTTAGAGCTATCAACACAAACTCCTGACTTTCTACCTTTCTTCTAAAGCATTTTTTCATTAGTTATTTCACACATGGAACAAATCAGCACATTGGAAGTATTTATTATTTTTCTGGCAGAGTAATTCTCTATGTTTTCTTTAATGTCAGAAAGTGTTACCTCTTTTTTTCTTTATCTTTAGTGTTTGCCATAAAAGAAAATAAGGAATCAAAGGTCACTTTCTCATCCTCCACTTCCATCATGGAAACATCTTCCTGCTTTTTATCTTCCTTAGATTCAATAGAGAAGTCTCCCCATATTTCTAGATCCTATCTTACTGCATAATTAGTTGCTTCCTTTTTGCTTAATTTTATAGGGATCTGGTCCCTGTTCTTTCCTTTGTCACCACCAGTCGTGAGATATTCCTGATAGTCTAATTTATGCATTGGACAATCCTTAATAAAGTACTCAATACTTCCATATTTATGACAAACCTCCATAGTGTATCCCTTTTTGTTTCTACTCCCACTTCTTTAAAACTGACAATTCTTTTTACCAAATAGTCAACATCGGTGTCTTCTTCATTAGAGTCTAATTTAAATGCTTTTTGTGCCAGAAGATTTTTCCTTCCTTCTTCTCTTGTTTTTGTTACTTCTTGAGTTCATGAGCCTTACATTTCCAACAAACCGATCCATAGTAATAGTTTTCAGGTTCTTTACCTCGGTAATAGAATCTACTTTACTTTCCTAGGATTTTGGCAGAACTCAAGAATCTTCCTCACTTATATATATAGTGGAATCTCTTCTCCTAGGTAGTGTAGCTCATTTGTGATGGGAGTTAATCTTGTATGCATTTCCTTTATTGTCTCTATTTCTTTCATCATGAACATTTCATACTGCGTAGTCAGAATGCCAACTTTGGAATACTTCACATCAATTGTTCCTTTATGAGTTGTCTTCAAGCATTCCCAGATTTCCTTAGCTAATTCACAAGCTAAAATCTTGTTGTATTCATCCAGAGCTATGCCACAGACAAGTAATTTCTTGGTCTTTTAATTCTTCATAATTCTTTTTCTAACTTCATCATTATATACTCTCCTACTCTTAACAACCATTCTAGTTATTTCTCCTTCTTTGACTTATTTAACGTTAACATGAGCTCCATCAAGGACTATGTCCATCAGTTCCCTATCATTAACCATGATAAAGTCAAACATCCTGGTTTTTCATCACCTATAATACTGCCTATTAAATCTTAGTGATCTACTGATAGATTACACATCTTCTAGATTAGGTGGAGCATCTATGCTAGCCAAGACACAAGGTGTGAACCTTTTAGAGGGACCTCGCTCTAATACCAATTGCTGAAACCTTGAGGTTTGCACTACACAGTGAGGAACTAGGTCCCTCAAAGTCAATCACGAGGAAAATACAATAAAGTATCCAAGAATCAAAATATAGTGTAGGAAGATTAAAAAATACAAGCTTTTTATGTGGAAACCCAGGAAATGAAAAACCACGGTTCAACCTCATAAGCACCAAAGAATTCCACTATAATCAACCTCCTAATTATAGTCTAGATTTTAGCACAAATCTAGGCTCCCTTTGCTAGTAGCAACTCTATTACAAGCTCATCTTGGTAGCTTCACAAGGACCCTCTTTACTAATTAACTTTAATCAGTCTTACACTTAGGTAACTCTACCAAAGTACTCTTTTCTCAAGGAGAAAAATTCATTACTCTTATAACACGAGTAATTTGTTTACAAATTAGAACTCACTCAAGAACACTTTCTATTTAAGCACTCATAAACCTAAGAACTTGAGAAGTATTAGAACTAGGTTTATGTTGCCTCTCTTCACTCTTTGTATTTTAAAAAACCATTTGAGGAAGAGGCGTTTCTTTTATAGCTAAGTGATGATTAGTACTGAAATATCATTAGGCCAATAGTCCTAATCAGTACAAAATAGAACCTGCATATTTGTTATACAAAAGGACAAAACAATGCATATAATTTGTGCCACCTATACTGTACCTTGAACATCTAGGGACATGGTCTCTTGCAATTAGCTGCTCATCATCAAAACTACATACACCATTACAGTAACCCCTGATAAACTTAAAATCACTCTATACTTAGCCAAAAAAAAGTGATTCTTATATCTAGAAAATCAAGCAAGGGTTTCTCCATCTCAAGTTCAGTTCCAAGGATTTCACTAAGGCTTCCACTGAAGGCATGTGGGATTTTATCAATGGGTCCCTTCCACACATTGAGTCCTAAAAACTTTTAAATCCTCAAGTTTAACTTCCTTCCAAGAATAGAATTCTAGGTCAAATAAGAGTTTTTCTTAATTCCTTCTGTTTATTTTTGTAAATAAACCACGAGTACATATTTTCCCATGGGATTAGGATTTTTCCAAACAACCTATCATGAATATCTTTTTTATTGATAAATTATTGAGTTTGTGATATGTTTTTTAAAATTCTCTGCTATGAGTATCTTTAAATTATTATCATGTTCAGTTGAATTAGCCAAAGTTAGTGGGTTATGAACACTTGATACCTAGGATTTCATGTACGTACTAGTTGGCATGTTTTTCGTATTTTAGATTATGCATATATGGCTATTGTAATGCCCTGAGTCTGTACCCCAGATACTACATAGTACTCATAGTCCTGAAGGACTACAAGCTAACCTATGACTGGTAGCTGCTGCAATAACTAAATAGTACTATTGTAAATATATAGAAATTAGGCAGAAACTTGTCGTAAGGTTTAAAAATCTAAATAAATACTGAGTACTGAAAACTGAATACCGATACATCTATCTAAAATACACTAGTTTAATAAGCCTCTACTGTCTGAATAATAGATTGAGGGGACAAAACCCCAACTAACCCCGACTACTGAAAACTGATAAACTGAGATACCGAAGTAATAATCATGTCCTCAAATAATGAGGACTCACCACTAGTCTGCTGCTAATAGATCAGGCTACAAAGTATGATTGGGATCCCGTGCATCTGAACCTATGACACATGACATCATAGCGCAAAATAAAGGTATGCATCAATACTTTAAATGTACTAGTATGCTAAGTGAGGTAGGCTGAGATGCATGGGTTCATATGCATGAAAAATACTAACTGAATAGCATAAGTATAACTGAATAAAAGTACATGCATGAAAACATAAACTATAACTATGGTCGTGATAACACTGGATACTAAGTTCTGAATTACAAATTTACTAATATCTGAGTTTACAATACTATATTACTATTAACTAAGGGACTATATCTGACAGTCCTAATTTTGTGGAACTATTCTGATTTCCATACTAAAATGAATTCTATACTAAGTTGGGTGATTGCATCTGGCAGTCCTGAATTTGTAGAACTAAACTAAGTTCTATTTTGAAGACTGAAACTAAGATTGTAGGAGATAATCATATAACCGACATTCCCCTCTATGAATGGATTGGAGTCCAACCTATCACCCCAATTGGAAGGGTCTCAGTACCATGCCATGGGTAAAGATAAGTTCTGAGTTAATCCTCTCTGACAAAAAGCTCTTTCATCAACCATCACTGGCAGAAAAACTCATGTGAGATATATCTACCCTAATCTAGCAGGAATATATCTTAACCTATGCTGGCTATGTAGTTTTGTAATGCAAGGATTACTATTAAGGGTCTAACACTCTATTAGTAGGAATGCCCCCATCCCTAGGCTAGCTCGGTGCTGAATCCTACTCCCAACTAAATGGACACTGAACTGATTTCCTAGTTCATACTAGGCTTGAATGAATTGTTACTGAGTTTATAGAGTTTCATTGATTGATGGAATACTAATGAATTCTATTAGATGACTGAGTTTACTAAGGTCTGAACTAAAAACTGAACTAGATAGGACTAATACTGAGTCTACTGAGTTTTTCCTGAGTCCTATAACTGAATGGGAGTGCTACTAATCGTGACATGATTGAGATTATTCGGTAAATAACATTGGCTCTAGGTAACAGCTAAATTTTTGGGTATTAAATACTCCTAAGACTAGATAGCATGAAAAGTAAAGCATCACATGACCTTGCATAGCATAAAAATACACACTTGTTCATAATGCATCTATAGAGGCATTTTATCAAACACTTGCATGGCATGAACTAGTATACATACTATCATGACATAATCTCATTATTACATTCACATGAGCAGTTCATCAAACACTTGGATGGCATAGTATATGCACATAATACTAAAAAACATTTGAGCATAATGATTCAATTTCAATTTAATAATTTCATGGGTTTTAACATGAATTCGCGTGATAAATCACACATATCAATTAATTCTACAACAATCTTGTAATAAATCATGAAATAGAAAACCCAATTAAAATAATACTCATGAATACACTTTAATTCTAGATCATGGAAATCATGAAATCAATTTACTTGAAGTTTAAAAGAGCTTCTTGGACTCCAAGGGTGGAAGGAACCCATGGATGAACACTTCACATGCCTTGGTTGATAAATTCTTAAAAAAAAATGGTGAAATCTTGAACCTTGGCTATGAAATTAAGTCACCTAGGGTTGGAAAGTGAGTGTTTTTCTTAATGAGGGCTGAATCTCATGTTTTAGGGTTGAATAGTGGTGGGAAAAAAACCCAAATACCCCTAATTACAGGACATTTTAATGATTGGAAACTAGACTATCAACATATAGACTGATGTGCTGTGTCATGAGCATCGATGTGATGGTTAACGTGCCATATTGAGTCTTCATCGGTTCACTAGAATTTACATTGGGCTGAGGGAAAAATCATTTGTCGACACGATGGATGATGCGATGCATCAAGATTGCATTGACTAACTATTTTGGTCACTCAACATGGTCTAAACGAGGTCCAAAAATCTGAAACTTGTTTAGGAATACCTACTGACATGCCTGATCATGAATCAATCTAACTATCAATACTTTAAGGTCATAAGTATCGTGAAATAGAGTTTCTAACTTATGAAGGCCAAAATAATACTAAGTCTGAATACTAAGCTAGATTTTTTTTCTAAGTTTGAGACCCCTTGAAAAGCTTTAAGGGACTGAGTTAAGCTTAGGAATTTGTGGGGTCATAAAATATCTCCCCCTTAGGAACATTTATCCTCAAATGAGACTGATTAAACTGAGAATACTGATAGACTTGATTTAGACACTGGACATGCACAAATGAAGCATGATTTCATGACTGAAATTACTGATATACAGAATTATCATACTACACATACATATCTGATGCATAAGTACATAGCTGAACATGATTCATGAATGCATGATAGGGATTTCTAATAAGCTAAATTTCTCATACTAGGCATGCATATCTGATGCATGAAGTCACAACTGAATATGTAATGGTAACTTGTACCAAGTCTATAAAGGAAAATCTGAGCATAGAACTGAGTAAGTTTAAGGAAAATTGTTACCTTGGGATTAGTCTGAGTTTGCGGCGAAGAGGTGATGATACATGGTTTGCATATCTGCTTCAGCTTCTTAAGTAGCTCCCTCAATGGACTGATTCTGCCAAAGAACTTTGATAAGAGGGACTTCTTTGTTCCTCAGTGTACGAATCTGATAGTTAAGGATTTTGACTAGGACCTCTTCGTAAGAGAGACTGTTCTGAACATCTATGCCCTCTATAGGGACTACAACTGCGGGGTTACCTATGCACTTCTTTAGCAAGGGGGCATGAAACACTGGATGTACTCAATCTAAGTCTTAAGGTGACTCAAACTCGCAAGCTATCTTTTTAAAACGGCTAAGATTTTGGTAAGGACTGATATATCAGGGACTAAGCTTCCTCTTCTTGCCAAACCTCTTCACTTCTTTCATAGGAGAGATTTTCAAGAATACAAAATCACCAATCTCCAACTTAAGATCATTTACTGAACACACATGAACAGGAACATGAGAACTTAACTGAGCTTGAAATGTGATACAGAAACTAAATATCATGAATGAAACTGAGCCCTTGAATACATGGCTTGCGACTAAGATTGGAACTTGAGGGTCCACCTATGAGTACCCATCACTCCAAACTGGATTTATCATGCGAAGAGAAGATAGAAGGTTTAGGTCAAGAGAGCTTGGGGATTTTAGTGCATCTCCTCCTTGGGATAATATGCCCCCTGAAGAATATTGACTTAGCTAGGATACTGAGGGAAAACTGAGATGATGCACAAGGAACCTATGAATTGAATCATGACTGCATATCGAGGTTCTAAACTAAGGTATGACACCTTCACTGAGATGAACTCATAGACAAATGGTTGGTCGATCTTGGAATAGTTACATTCATGAGACTTCAGGTAGTGCGACTAGAAGGATGGATGGATGGATGGATGGGAACCCCAACCATGCGAACATTGTCCGCCTAACAACTAAATTGAATTGTTGGTTTTGCAAAATAACTTATAAGTAAAACTTATATTCGATTGTAGCGTTTATTTGACACTCTTTCTATAGAGTTCTAATGGCTTTAGGGAGCAAGGAGTCTTGGAATGGCTGAATAAAATAATTATGTCATGGCTAAAATTCTATAATATGAGTTGGGGAATACGAAACATTATCTAAGACAAAGTGTCTAAGCCTTACGCACTAGGACTACAAATTTTCAAGCTTAGACTTATTCCTTGAATACTCTCTCAACTATACTCTTCACCTTAGTACAACACATCACCTAAGACTAATAAAAATATTCACTTGGGTATTGAGCATGAGTTCATAAACTTACTAACTTTTCTAATTATCTCAATGACTGATAGTTGAATACTTGGTGATGAAATAATGAACTGTACTTAGTCTGAATAACTGGACTAGAACTGTAGAGTATCATGCATACGAGGTAAGGACTGACTAGGTAACATGAGATAACTGAGCATAAATTCGTGAAAACTATATTATTTGAAAAGGCAAGACCAAGCATATAACATGACTCTAAAGTAATCTGTAAACTGAGTTACTAAAATACTGATAACTGAATAACTGATAACTATATACTGTGGTCAAGAAAATCTGAAACTAAACTAAGTTACTGTTCTAATTACTGGACTGGGACTGTGATTGAGATTGTAAGTAATACTAAAACAAAGACTGTACTGGAACTAAATACTGGGTTCTGATAACTCTGCCTACTAAGGTCTGAGGAATAGAATATCAACACCATGGATTTATCAAAAGATCTAAAGTGGGGATATGCATGACCAAATTTGAATTTAGCCGATAGCCACGATTGTGTAGCATGGGTCATGGGAACTAAGCATAGTGTACAACATGACATGGGTACCTGAGTCATGAGTTGTATTCATGACATAGGTACCATAAGTCATGAGCATGACATGGGTACCTGAGTCATGACATGGGTACCTGAGTCTGTATTCATGGAACATTATTCGTAACACTGAGTAAACTAGAACTTTTTATACTAGGGACTGTAAGAGTGCATGATTTCTAACGTGCACGAGTATAGGCTATGATCATAGAGCTGAAATATAAGACATGAATAGATATCAAGATAACTGATGGGTTTTGAGAGTCTAGAATATGATTCTGAGATAATCTATATGATTATTCTCGCTACAGGAATAGACAAGAATGTCATCGATGAAGGCTACAATGAACATGTTCAAGTACTAATTGAACACATATTTCATCATGTCCATGAGAGATGTTGGGACGTTAGTAAGACCAAATGACATAACTAAGAATTTTAATCGACCATACCAAGTTTTGAAAGCTATTTTCGGAATGTCCCATTCCCTAACTCTTTGCTGATTATAGCCTAATCTAAGGTCTATATTAGAGAAATAATTGGCACCGTAAAGTTTGTAAAATAAGTCATCGATTCTGGGAAGTGGATACTTATTTCTTGACTGCAACTTTATTTAGATAATAGTAGTATATACACATTCTAAGAGAACCATTTTTCTTACACACGAATTGAACTAGTGCGCCCCACGGGGACGCACTGGATCTAATGAATCCCTTATCCAGGAGATCCTTTAACTGTTCCTTCAATTCTTTGAGTTTTGTTAGAGAAATTCTATATGGAAGAATAGATATGGGTTGAGTATCTGGAAGAAGGTCTATTTTGAAGTCGATTTCTATTTCAGGGGAAGTCTGGGAAGATCTTCAGGAAACACGTCTGGGAATTCACATGGTGCTGATACTAACTAAAAAGTAGGGTTTTCTAATATGGAGTCCTGGACTAGAACGAGATGGTAGACACATTTCTTAGATATCATTTTCCTTGCCATTATGTAGTAAACAAGCTGACCCCTAAGTGCTGAAGTACTACCCCCCCATTCTAGTATGGGTTCATTTGGGAACTGAAACTAGACATTCTATTTCTATAGTCGACTGAGGCATAGCATGAATAAAGCCAGTTCACGCCGATAATGACATCATAATTGGTCATTTCTAATTGGACTAAGTCAGCTGAAGTGACTTTCTGAGATACCATAACTAGAAATTTCTTGTATATCCACCGGGCTACAATAGATTTATCCACTAAGGTAGAGACTGAGAAAGGCTCTGATAGGATTTTGGGACTGACTCCAAAGTCAACAGCTATATAACGAGAAACAAAGGAAAAAAAAGCTCCCTGGTCTAGAATTGCTTAAACATGCAAATGATAAACTTGTAATGTACTAGTGACCACATCAGGAGAACTTTCCTACAGGGGATGAAGTGTATAAAGTCTATTTGGGTATTGCCTACAAGTGGAACTAGAAGTGGCACCCTACTGATTCGAGCGACTGGAATGAGCTGAGGGACAGTTATGCTGACTCTGCGAACCAACCTGAGGACACTGTCTGACTCTATATCCTGGCTTGCCAAATTCGAAGCATACATCACTGCCAGCTCTACAGACACCCTAATGGTTTTTGCTACACTTCAGACAAAGGGTATTAGTTTGGCCACTCTTTCGCCTAGATATTCTGGCCCTCTTATTCTTTCTCTCTTTTTTTCTATGCCTATCCTCCTTACTCTATGGAGCATGAGCCATAAGAACAGATAGGATAAAAGCCACCTGATTGTTCTAAGAAACTATTGAATGAGCTAAGGCAGTAAAAGAAGCTCTAAACTTAGCATGAGAAACATGTTCATTTAGCGGATCTGCCTGAACGTGCGGAGGGGCTGACCGATTTTCATTACTTCTTTGGTAGACATGTTCTAGAAGCATAAATAAGAGATAAATTAGACTGAGAGTTTAACTTGAGCTCATGCTCACTGCCCGACATGAATACTGAAAGAAGAGATACTTTTCCTAAAACATCTAATAGCCTCCTGTCCATAAGTGTGGTGCTATACACACCCATGCACAAGACTCTACTAGATGAAGCTTTTAGACTTCCTAGGACTCTGTTGAATCTTAGGCTTTGATACCAAGTTTTTAATACCCCGAGTTTGTACCCCATATGCTACACGATTCTCATAGTTCCGAAGGACCACAAGCTAACCCATGAATGGTACCTTCTACAATAACTGAATAGTAATACTGTAAATATGTAAAAATTAGGTAGAAACTTGCCGTAAGATTCAAAACTATAAATAAATACTAAGTACTGAGAACTGAATACTGATACATCTATCTGAAATACTCTAGTTTGATAAGCCTCTACTGTCTGAATAAGGGATTGATAGGACAAAACCCCAACTATTGAAAAAACTGATAAATTGAGATAATGAAGTAATAATCAAGTCCTCAAAATATGAGGACTTACAACTAGTCTATTGTTAATGGATCAGGTTGCTAACTATGATCGCAATCCTGAGCGTCTGGACCTATAATATAATATATTATAGAGAAAAAAAAAAGGTATGCATCAATACTTTAAATGTACTGGTACGCTAAGTGAGGTAGTCTAAGATGCATGGGTTCATATGCATGAACAATACTGATTGAATAACATGAGTATAACTGAATGAAAGTACATGCATAAATACGTATATTGTAACTGAGGTCGTGATTACACTAGGTACTAAGTTTTGAATTACTGATTTACTGATATCTGATTTTAATGATATTGTATTAGGATTAATTGAGCAACTGTATCTAACAGTCCTAATTTTGTGGAACTATTTTGAGTTTCGTACTAAACTAGATTTTATACTGAGTTGGGTGACTGTGTCTGATAGTCCTGAATCTGCAGAACTAAACTAAGTTCTATTTTGAAGACTAAAACTGAGATTTTAGGGGGTAATTATCTAACCGACATGCACCTCTCTAAATTGATAGGGGTCCAACCTATAACCCTAGTTGGAAGGGTATCAGTATCGTGCCCTGGGTAGAGACAAGCTGTAAGTTAACCCTCTCTGATAGAAAGCTCTTTCGTCAACCTTCGTTGGCAAGAAAACTCATATGAGCTGTATCAACCCTAATCTGGCAAGAAGTTATCTCAACCTATGCTAGCTATGTAGTTCTATAATGTAGGGATTGCTACTAAGGGTTAAACCCTCTACTAGTAGGAATGCCCCTATCCCTGGGTTAGCTCGGTGTTGAATCTTACTCCCAACTGAATAGACACTGAACTGATTTCCTAGTTCATACTAGTCTATACTGAACTGTTATTAAGTTTAGTGAATTACGTTGACCGATGGAATACTACTGAATTCTATTAGTTGACTGAGTTTACTGAAGTCTGAACTGAATACTGAACTAGACGGGACTAATACTAAGTCTACTAAGTTTATCCTGTGTCCTGTAACTGACAGAGAGTACTACTGATTATGACATGACTGAGATTATTTGGTAACTAACAATGGCTCTAGGTAAATAGCTAAATTATCGGGTATTAAAGACCCCAAGGACTCGATAACATGAAAAGTAAAGAAACACATGACCTTGCATAGCATAACAATGCATACTTGTTCATAATGCATCTATAGAGTCATTTTATCAAATACTTGCATGGCATGAACTAGTATACGTACTATCATGTTATAATCTCATTATTACTTTCCATGAGCAGTACATCAAACACTTTGATGGCATAGTATATGCACATAATACTAAACACCACGTGAGTATCATGATTCAATTCCAAATTCACAACTCCATGGGTTTCAACATGAATTCATGTGATAAATCACACATATCAATTAATTTTACATCAATCTTGTAATAAATCATGAAATAGAAAATTCAATTAAAATATCATGAATACACTTTAATTCCAAATCATGGAAATCATGAAATCAATCAACTTGAAGTTTAAAAGAATTTCTTGGACTCCAGGTGTGGAAGGAACCCTTGGATGAAAACTTCATATACCTTGGTTTCAAATTTTTTGAAAAAAAATATTCAAATCTTGAGCCTTGGCTTTGAAATTAAAGTACCTAGGGTTCTTGCTCTTGAACAATTTGAGAGAAAGTGAGTATATTTTCTTAATGAGGGTCGAATCTCAATTTTTAGGGATGAATAGGGGTGGGAAAAAGACCCAAATACCCTTGATGACACAATGTTTTACTGATTGGAAACCAGACTATAGACACGCAGATTGATGCGTAGTGTCATTGGCATCAATACGATGGTTAACATGCCACGTTGAGTCTACATCAGTTCATGAGAATTTTCACTGATCTGAGGGAAAAATTAGTTGTCGACGTGATGGACGATGCAATGCATCAATATTGCATTCAATCACTATTTTTGTCGCTCAACATGGTTTAAACAAGGTCCAAAAAATCTGAAACTTATTTGGGAACACCTACTGACATTCCTGGTCATGAATCAATCTAAATATCAATACTTTATGGTCATAAGAGTTGTGAAATAGAGATTCCAAATTATGAAGGCCAAAATAGTGCTAAGTCTGAATACTTAGCTAAAAAAAAATTTCTAAGTTTGGGACCCCTTGAAAAGCTTTAAGGGACTGAGTTAAGCTTATTATTTTGTGGGGTCATACAATATCTCCCCCTTGGGATCATTCGTCCTCGAATGAGACTGATTAAACTGAGAATACTGACAGACTGGATTTAGACACTGGGCATGCACAATTGAAGCATGATTTCATGACTGAAATTACTGATATACTAAATTATCATACTGCACATGCATAGCTGATGCATCTAAACATACTTGAACATGATTTATGAATGCATGACTGGGATATCTAATAAATTAACTTTCTCATACTAGACATGTATATAAGATGCATGAATTCACAATTAAATATATCATGGTAACTGGTACCAAGTCTATAAATGAAAATCTGAGCATAGAACTGAGTAAGTTTAAGGAAAATTGTTGCCTTAGGCTAAGTCTGAGTTTGCGGAGAAGAGGTAAGGATACTTGGTTTGCATATCTGCTTCAACTTCCTAAGTAGCTCCCTCAATAGACAGATCCTGCCAAAGAACTTTGACAAAAGGGACTTTTTTGTTACTTAGTGTACGAATCTGATAGTTAAGGATTTCAACTGGGACATCCTCATAAGAAAGACTATTCTAAATGTATATAACCTCTATAGGGACTACAAATGCGGGGTTAACTATGCACTTCTTTAGAAAAGGGACGTGAAACACAGGATGTATTAAAGCTAAGTCTTAAGGTGATTCAAACTCATAAGCTTCTTTCAAAAACAGCTGAGAATTTGATAAGGACCGATATATCGGAGACTAAGCTTCCCCTTCTTGCCAAACCTCTTCACTCCTTTCGTAGGAGAGATTTTTAAGAATACAAAATCACTAATGTCCAGCTTGAGATTATTTACTTAATACGTATGAACAGGAACATGAGAACATAACTGAGCATGAAACGTGATATAGGAACTGAATATCATGAATAAAATTGAGCCCTTGAATACATGGCTTATGACTACGATTGGAACTTGAGGTTCCACCTATGAGTACCCACCACTCTAAACTGGATTCATTACGTGAAGAGAAGATAGAAGGTTTAGGTCATGAGAGCTTGCGGATTATAGTGCAACTCCTCCTAGGGATATTATGCCCCCTGAAGAATACTGACATGGTTGTGATACTGAGGAAAAACTAAGATGATGCACAGGGAACCTACGAATTAAAACATGACTGCATATCGAGGTTCTGAATCTAAGGCATGACATCTTCACTGAGCTAAACTCACAGCCAAATGGTTGATCGGTCTTAGAATAGCTACATTCATGAGACTTCGGATAGTGTGACTAGATGTACGGATTGAAGGGAACCCCAACCATGTGAACATTATCCGCCTAACAGCTAAACTGAATTGCTGGTTTGGCAATTAATTTATTCTGAAAACTTGAATTTGATTGGAGCATTTCTTTGACACTCTTTCTATAGAGTTCTAGTGGCTTTAGGGACCAAAGTGTAACACCTCGAAATCGTGTCCCGAGACATCACATGGTGCTTAAGATCACAAGTGACCCCAAGCTAACCCTTCTACTGGCATAACTCATAAGCAACTGAACAAAAAGTATAAATCTATACAAATCTGCAAAAAATAACTCTTATCTAAATATGATAGATACAAAACTAAATTTACAAGATTACAACTCTGCTTTTACAACTAAAACTGAAACGGAATACATCAACTTCTACTGACTGTCTATGAAGCTTTTACTAGTACTGACTGTAGGTATCCGGGTCATGACTCCCGACTAACCCAAATCAATATGACTTAATAAAGAAAATACGACACTTCACGAACTATATAACTAACTCAAGCCCTTAAATCAAAAGGACTCATTACCTGCTGACTAGATGCCACGAACTAACTGGATCTGAAGATGTACACTATACCTTGTACCTACATTCTGAGAAAATATATCCCACATACGAATATGTGGGTCAGTACCATGGAAATATACCAAGCATATGGGGGTACAATGTATATATAAAATAATGTCTTAATATTATCACAGTTTATAAAATTTTGCATGCTGATCTAAATGACTCACTTAGCTCAAATTAAAATCATCATAATCATAAGAGATTAAAATATATCGGGTGAAACATATGAGTCATCATAATAAATCTCAATTCACTTCCATCTCAATTCCAAATCATCAAAGAAATCAAATCTCATAAAAATTCTCTTTGGAATATATGTTTATTAAATCTTTCGAAGATAATGACTTTCTCAAACTCAGTCTTTCAAAAAAATATATTTTCATCTCAGATAGAAGAATAAGATTTTTCATATTAGATAGGAGAATACACACACACATATTGGGAGATATCATAACAAACATAAACCATGTGAGCCACAGGGAGTCCAACATACAACCCACGTTGGGGAGAGTCGTCCTATCCTTGCCATCGGAGTAGGACTATAAGTATCAAATATAAAAACTAGTGATCACTCTTTATAATCAGCCTCAATTCCGGCTCCTATGGGGAAACATAGTTCTAGGGAAGTACCAACACAGCTATACCTCCCACTCGGTGCTAAAGCGACTCTCGGACTTACCTCAGATCTTTTCAAAGAAAATCAACCTCAAAATAATTCAGCAATTCTCAACGGGAGCCATCATGCTACCCCTTTTTCATAATAAATCAAAATATGGATATCTTTTCTCATTCGAGTTCAAAAATAACTCTTTCAAGACCAAAAGGTCAAATCATTCAAATCTCAAGTTGTGCATAACACATTAATTTCACAAAAATCATAATTCTCAAATAGGGTTCAAAACCCATATATCAATACTTGAGCAAAATATTTCAAGATTCACACTTTATGTAGCAAACATGTGTAATTCAGATGAAAATCTGGAGATTCAACTTCAAACATGATATTAACATCAAAACTCAAGGAATTTATCTTCAAGACATCATAAAAATATAATATTCTTTTGACCAAGAATGTAGGATAATAGTTTCAATCTCAAATTCATATCAAAGTATGTAAAATCATATATCTTTGTAAAATAATACAAATTTTGGGCACAAGAATGAAAGAATGTTCTTGTTGAAAAACCCCACATAGCTTAAACATGAAGATTTTAATGAACTCTTGAACTTGGGACTCTATTCGTGAAAATAATGAGTGTTTCTTGTAGCCCTCGGAATGGGGATTCCGAATCTTGAAGAGTTATTGAAAACTCATGGTTGAATCTTGAGATATTTGAATTTTTGGGTTGAAACCCTAATGAATGTTCTTGGTGATTTTAATAGAAAGTAAACTTAGTTTGGTGTTATGGGAGTTTAATCCCGTGTTATAGGCATATATAGGGGTGTTTTTGGCACTTGAAAGTGAGGTATGCGACACATTACTTATTGCACACATTTAAGTATGCGCCGCATTGCTTATCATACACATTTAAGTATACGATGCATTGATTATCGCACACATTTAAGTATGCTCCGCATTGCTTATTGCACACATTTAAGTATGCACTGCATTTCTTATCGCACACCTATTCCAGTAGCCATGTGTGATTGGTTAGGCGATGCACTCAACTTCGCAAAGCCATAACTCCTTGCTCGGGTGTCAGATTTTGATGAAATTGGTATCTTTGGAAAGATAATTCAATTATCTACAATTTGATAGGTCTTGGAATGAAAAATTCCATGTATATTAAGAGATATTCACGTTTAACTTTGACCCTTGTAGAATCAAATGTCAAACTTTGGATGAATCAATTGGTCTTAGCTCAACTTTTTTCTAGGTTATTGCTATGAACATTTCTCACCTCTAAACTACTCCATAGACTAGGATAATGATAATGCAACTTGTATTCATGTGAGAATCACTTGGACTAGATCTTAGACGTACAGGAACGATGGTTAGAATTCTAGCACGAAAATATAGGGTATTACATTATCTCCCCCTTGGGAACATTCGTCCTTGAATGTGGATAATTAACCTGAAAGACAGAGAAATCTTAGTCTTCAAGCCATCATGTGTAACTGATAGAACTGAATCACTGGATCTCAAGAATAATGATCTACTGAACTGGTCTACAAATGCATGAATCCTCAAGAAAAATAACTATATGACTAAGATAGAAACGGGAGTGTCAACTTATGAGTAACCATTACTTTGCAATGGATTGGATCTCATGAGAAGGATGATAGGTTTATGACATGAAAACTCAGGGTATTACAACATCCCCCTCTTGTGATCGTTCGTCACCGAATGATAATAATTTGATGAAAATACTAAGAAGATATTGTGATACTACACAGGATACTTACGAACTAAATCATAACTTAATATCTGAAGCTGAAACTGATGCATGAACTGAGCTGAATTCATAGTTTAATTGGACACAAACACATTGCCTCTTGGAATGTACATACGTATAAGACTGCGGATAGTAAGACTAGCTGAAAATTACGAATCTATAGGAGCTTATCTCCTTGCTTGCTAAACTAAATTACAGGATATACGGACTGGATCATACTAACTACCCATACTCAAATGAAGTATTTCTTCAGCACTTTTCTATGAAATTCTATTGACATTAGGGAGCAAAGAATTCTGGGCATGCTTTGAACAAGACATTTGACTAAGGAATTACAACATTGATATAACTCTATAGCATGGAATATAATTATATAACTCATAAACTAGGATAGGATTGCTAGGCCGCAGGCAACACAACTTCTTACTTCAAGCTGAGCATCACTTCCTAAATGCTCTCTCAACTATACTATTCCCCTTAAATACCATACTCATTTGATTCAACTTATAAATCTTATATTGGCACTGCAAAATCTTTCTAATAAGGTCTAAACTAAACTGAGTTCTCTCACCATGATCAAGCCTAACACTAAATCACAAGATACAACATGCCAAACCACAATACTAGTCTAAACAACAAGGTTCAATATTATATATCTTCTTAGAGCTCACACCCTAAGCATAACATACCTTACCACTTAAATGACTAATTTAAAACTCTTGACATGGATTCACTAATGCATATTGCATTCATCATCTTACACCCAACATGAAATTCAAGCCTATCATTAAAAATCACATATAACTTTAAGGAAAATACCCCTAAAGGCATAATTCGCATATTCTCTAGACCTTTATCAACAACAATTTTATTGCACTATTCTTAAAAACATACACACAATTTCTAACTAACCATGACATGTATCAAAGGCTTGGCCTCAATCTTACTTCACACTTTAGCCTTAGATAGAAAAGCATAAATAATCTTTCTTAATGAGGGTCATCAACTCTCTCACATATAAACCATTGCTTATCCACTATTATCACCACTATCTTAATATAGGAAGAGGTCACCAAAGGTGTAACACATATGAACCAGAAGCACGAAAACTACAATACATAACATTAATACTTATCTTTGTCCTGAGGAATAAAATATCAAAGGCATATGGATTCATTAAAGAAATCTAAGCTGAGGACATGCATGATATAATGTGAACTTCACTAGTATCATTAGTTTAAAAACTGGTCATACTCTGAAACATGAGTTTATACTTATCATGATCTATTCAACATAAGATTGGAGTTCATAAATTCATAAGAGATAACTTGAATCACAAAGTGAAGCTGTTACATGCTTGCTAGAAGCTGAGAATGGGCTTGAGCACACATGATAAGTATAAGCATAGGCTTGTGGCATGGATTTGGCAAGCAAGTGATGGATTTGGTGTTGTAATGACTGTAATCTAAGGAATACTCTAGAGTAAGAAGGGATCACTATATCATCATAACTCATTATTGACATGTATCACAATCTAATTCTCAAAAATTGGTTTGGTTCTTCACTAACCATCTCACTCTTAGGTCAAAGATGGTATTCTAAGTATGATGGTCTACTCCATATCCTTGAGATTAATCCAAAATTTCATCATTCTATTATCTACATATAAATGCTAAACTCACAAGAATAAACTAATTTTGAACTTACGAACTTCATTCCTGAACAACCCATCCATGTGCCATCCTTAACTTTCTAGCTTCAATAATCATCATCAAACACTTACACTCTCATTTGCAACCATATCTACATCTCTAATCACATAATCATAGCCTACCAACATCACACTTCTATACTTATATTTTTTCCAAACCATGAGAATAAAATCATTCTAAAAAGACTCAACATCTTCAATCATAACTCCTTAACTTAGCTATCAAGAACAACATAAATTATCTAACTAGCCTTTCTCCACCTAGCAACTCAACGTTACTACTAACCACACAATATGCAATAATTCTCAAAAAAATAACGCAGCCTCATAGCACCATGGGCACACATCTACATCATACTTAATTACGAACACATGATCTTGCACTCTTGCATACACTGTTCAGGCCTACTAGATCATCTCCATATAACTAGCATCAATCACCGAACCATTAATTGTTCAAACTTAATGTCTAGAGCTAATCATGATTTACAACCCAATCTCACTCACAATTTTCACTTCAAAACTGTAGAACACAACATTAAGAAAAACTAGTACACAATGACAATTGATCATAATCATATGGCCTATCTTATTTATAATTCGTTAACACGTCCTCCTTCTTCACATTATTACTATTTACCCATCTTCGCACCTAAATTACTTTCATATCTCTATAAATTTCAACTAAACTTTCTCTTGCAATATCAGGAAATCCTTAATTAACAATACTCAACCACCAAGTACTTCCATCAAAACCTATACTTTCCTAACACAACAAATACCATCAATAACTCTTTTCATACTTCAAGCAAACAACAATCCACCTTAACTAATAATCTCCTTCTCTAACTTCACTAAACTAACAAACAAGGGTATATCACTTCATTACTAATTCAATCATAAGCAAAAATTCAGCTATACATATTCAATAAATCACCCTTAACACCATTCTTTCCACTACACTTCTAAACCCACAAGTTCAACTAATGTAAAACTTTTAACTAAACGTTACTACTTCTGTCACTGCACAGAAACCCACACTTTCAACTAACTCCAGAACAAAAAGATAAACAACAAGTTGCTAGTGAATCAAAATAGGCCTCACACGACTTCACTAGACTTTGGTTTTGTATTTTGAACAAAAGAATTAGATGAATAACAAAGGAACTATGCTAGTGAATCAAAATAGGCCTCACACGACTTCACTAGACTTTGATTTTTCACAAACATAATGATAACAAGATTACATAATACAAGAGATAGAAACTTGACACACAACATTCAACGATCTAAAAATACAACTTACTCTATCTTAATTAAATAACTCATAAGAACAAGGGTATAACTTTAAATCTGAGGGACTTATAACATACTAGAAGACTCCTCTTAAGCCATTTTAATGAAACTTCTAAAACTTCTGCTAGCAATTATAAACGCATTAAATGGGAAGGAACTGGAACTTGCCAAACATGTTATTTCAAGAACATAGATAGAGAAATATAAATTATCATTATGGATTCTAAGGAGAAATTTGAAAGCATATTTGACTCAGGCTTAGTGCATGATATCTACAGGACTGATAAAGAACTTTAGTTTTTCGAAACTCAAAAGTACTGATAGGATACTTTTGTAGCTCTCTTACAATTCCATAACTATCTATAGAGAATTAAGCTCACTTTTTTTGATACCTTAGAAATAAGATAGAGATGGCCTGACTAGAGTAAGATGAGAATCTATATAAGTTTCTTGGAGAACTTTCCTATAGCACAATTTAAGACTTGAAAGAATGGAGACATTTATTAAAGGCCATGTAGCCTTTCGAAGAAAAGTACAGACGCCTCCGTACTATTCCGCAAGACTCTACTAGAAATGGCTTCATAGACACCCTAGGACACTTAAAATCAGTGCTCTAATACCAAGTTTGTAACACCCCAAAATCAAGTCCCGAGACGTCACACGGTGCTTAGGATCACAAGTGACCCCAAGCTAACCCTTCTACTGGCATAACTCATAAGCAACTGAACAAAAAGTATAAATCTATACAAATCTGTAGAAAATAACTTTTTTCTGAATATGACAGATACAAAACTAAATTTACACGACTACAACTCTGCTTTTACAACCAAAACTAAAATGGAATACATCAATTTCTACTGACTGTCTATGAAGCCTCTACTAGTACTGACTGTAGGTAACCAATTTGTGACTCCCAACTAACCCATCTCAATATGATTGAATAAAGAAAATACAACACTTCTCGAACTATATAACTAACTCAAGCCCTTGAATCAAAAAGACTCATCACCTGCTGACTGAATGCCGCGAACTGACTAGATCTAAAGATGTACACTATACCTTGTACCTATATTTTGAGAAAATGTAGCCCACATATGAATATGTGGGTCAATACCATGGAAAAGTATCGAGCATATGGGGGTGCAATGCATATATAAAATAATGTCTTAATATCATCACAGTTTATAAAATTTTGCATGCTGATATAAATGACTCACTTAGCTCAAATTAAAATCATTATAGTCATAAGAGATTAAAATATATCGGGTGAAACATGTGAGTCATCATAATAAATCTCAATTCACTTCCATCTCGATTCTAAATCATCAAACCAATCAAATATCATAACAATTCTCATTGGAATATATGTTCATTAAATCTTTCAAAAACAATGACTTTCTCAAACTCACTCTTTCAAACAAATATGTTTTCATCTCAGATAGAAGAATAAGAATTTTCATATTAGATAGGAGAATACACACACACATTGGGAGATCTCATAACCAACATAAACCATGTAAGCCACATGGATTCCAACGTACAATGCACATTGGGGAGAGTCATCCTATCCTTGCCATTAAAGTAGGACTATGAGTATCAAATCCAAAAACTAGTGATCACTATATATAATCAGCCTCAATTCCAACTTCTATGGGGGCACGTAATTCTAGGAAAGTACCAACACAGCTATACCTCCCACTCAGTGCTAAAGACTACTCCAAAACTTAGCTCAATTCTTTTCAAAGAAAATCCACCTCAAAATAATTCAGTAATTCTCAACGGGAACCATCATGCTACCCTTTTTTAATAATAAATCAAATTGTGGATTTTTTTTCCCATTCGAGTTCAAAAATAACTCTTTCAAGACCAAAAAGGTCAAATCATTCAAATATCAAGGTGTGGATAACACATTACTTTCACAAATATCATAATTCTCAATTAGGGTTCAAAACCCATATATCAATACTTGAGTAAAATATTTCAAGATTCACACTTTATGTAGGAAACATGCATAATTCATATGAAAATCTAGAGATTCAACTTCAAACATGATATTAATATCAAAACTCAAGGAACTTATCTTCAAGACATCATAAAAATATAATAGTCTTTTGAACAAGAATGTAGGATAATAGTTTGAATCTCAAATTCATATCAAAGCATGTAGAATCATATATCTTTGTGAAATAATACAAATTTTGGGCACAAGAATGAAAGGATGTTCTTGTTAAAAAACCCCACATTCCTTAAACTTAAAGCTTTGAATGAACTCTTGTCCTTGGGACTCTATTCGTGAAAACAATGAGTATTTCTTGTAACCCTCAGAATAGGGATTCCGAATCTCAAAGAATTATTGAAAACTCATGGTTGAATCTTGAGATATTTGAATTTTTAGGTTGAAACCCTAATGAATGTTCTTGGTATTTTTAGAGAAAGTAAACTTATTTTGGTGTTATGGGAGTTTAATCCCGTGTTATAGAAATTTATAGGGGTGTTTTTGACACTTGGAAGTGAGGTATGCGGCGCATTGCTTATCGCACACATTTAAGTATGTGCCGCATTGCTTATCGCACACATTTAAGTATGCGCCGAATTGCTTATCGCATACATTTATGTATGTTCCGCATTACTTATCACACACATTTAAGTATGCGCCGTAATGGTTATCGCACACCTATTCAATTAGCCATGAGCGATTAGTTAGGCGACGCACTCTACTTTGCAAAGCCATAACTCCTTGCTCCAGTGTTGGATTTGTATAAAATTGGTATCGTTGGAAAGCTAATTGAATTATATTAAATTTAATAGGTATTGGAATTAAAAATTCCATGTATATTAAGAGATATTCATGTTTGAAGTTGACCCTTGTAGAATCGAATGTCAAACTTTGGATGAATCAATTGGTCTTAGCTCAACTTTGTTCTAGGTCATTGCTATGAACATTTTTCACCTCTAAACTACTCCATAGACTAGGATAGTGATCATGCAACTTGTATTTATGTGAGAATCACTTGGATTAGAGCTTAGACGTACAGGAACAATGGTTAGAATTCTAGCATGAAAATATGAGGTATTGCATAAGGAGTCTTGGAATGGCTAAATAACAGATGGGTTTTGAGGGTCTGGAGTACGATTCTCAGATGATCGGTGTGATTATTCTCGCTACGGGAATAGACAAGAATGTCATCTATGAATACTATGATGAACATTTCTAAGTACTGCTTGAACACATGGTTCATCATGTCCATAAAAGATGCTGGGACATCAGTAAGACCAAATGACATGACTTTTAATTTGAAGTGCCCATACCAAGTTCTGAAAGCTTTTTTTTGGAATGTCCCATTCCCTAAATCTTAGGTGATTATAGCCTAATCTATGGTCTATCTTAGAGAAGTAACTGGCACTCTAAAGTTTTTCAAATAAGTCGTCAATTCTGGAAAGTGGTTACTTGGTTCTTAACCGTGACTTTATTTAGCTAACGGTAGTTTATACACATTCTAAGAGAACTGTCTTTCTTACACATAACTAGAACTAGTGCACCCCACGGGGACACACTGGATCTGATGAATCCCTTATCCAGGAGATTATTTAATTGTTTCTTTAATTCATTGAGTTTTGCTGTTTCCATTCTGTATAGCAGAATAGATATGGGTTGAGTATCTGGAAGAAGGTCTATTCCGAAGTTGATTTCTCTTTCCGGGGGAACTCTAGGAAGATCTTTAGGAAACACGTCTGGGAATTCACATGCTACTTATATTAACTAAAAAGTAGGGGTTTATAATCTAGAGTCCTAGACTAGAACGAGATGGTAAACACATTCCTTAGATATCATTTTCCTTTCCATTATGTAGAAAACAAGTTGACCCCTAAGTGAGGATGTAATACCCCTCCATTCTAGTATGGGTTCTTTTGGGAACTGAAACTAGACAATTCTATTTCTGTAGTCAACTGAAGCATAGCAGGAATAAAGCCAGTCCATGCCGAGAATGACATCAAAATCAGTCATCTCTATTTTGACTAAGTCAACTAAAGTGACTTTCTGAGATACCATAACCGAACAATCCTTGTATACCCGTCAAGCTACAATAGATTTATCCACTAGGGTAGAGACTAAGAAAGGCTCTGATAGCATTTTGGGACTGACTTAGAAGTCAAAAACTATATAAGGAGTAATAAAGGACAAAGAATCTCCTGGATCTAGAAAGGCTTAAACATGCAAATAATAAACTTGTAATGTATCAGTAACCACATCAGGAGAACTTTCCTACCAGGACTAAAGTACATAAAGTCTATTTGGGCATTTCCTATCAGTGGAACTAAAAGTGGCACCATGCTGATTCGGGCGACTAGACAAAGCTGAGGGACAATTATGTTGACTCTGTGAACCTACCTGAGGATACTGTTTGACTCCATGGCCTGGCTTTCAACATTCTAAGAATACATTACTGCTAGCTCTGTAGACACCATGATGGTTTCTACCATACTTCATACAAAGAAGATTGGTCCGGCCACTCTTTGTCCTAGACATTCTAGCCCTCTTATTCTTTCTCCCCTTTTTCCTATGCCTCTCCTCCTTACTTTGCAGAGCATGAGCCATAAAAATAGATAGGATAAAATCTAGTTTATTTTTATAAGAAACTATTGAATGAGCTAAGGTGGTAAAATCATCTCTAAACTCAGCATGAGAAACATGGTCATTTAGCAAATTTTCCAAAATATGAGGAAGGGCTGACTAATTTTTGTTACTTCTCTGGAAGACATGTTCTGAAAGCATATAGAAGTGATGAATTAGACTGAGAGTTTAACTTGAGCTCATGCTTAATGGAATGACATGAATACTTAAAGAAGGGATACTTTTCCTAAAATATCTAATAGCCTTCTGCCCATAAATGTGGCGCTCTCACACCCATGTACAAGACTCTATCAGATTCGGCTTTCAGACTTTCTAGGACCCTGTTGAACCTTATGCTTTGATACCAAGTTTGTAATTCCCCGAGTATGTACCCTAGATGTTACATGATTCTCATAGTCCTAAAGGACCACAAGCTAAACCATGAATGGTACCTGCTATAATAACTAAATAGTAATACTGTAAATATACAAAAATTAGGCAAAAACTTGACTTAAGATTCAAAACTGTATATAAATACTGAATACTGAGAACTAAATACTAATACATCTGTCTGAAATACTATAGTCTAATAATCCTCTACCGTCTAAATAAAGTATTGATGGGACGAAACCCCAACTAACCTTGACTATTGGAAAAACTAATAAACTGAGATACTGAAGTAATAATCAAGTCCTCAAAATATGAGGACTCACCACTAGTCTGTAGTTAATAGATCAGTTTGCTAAGTATGAACGCAAGCCCGAGAGTCTAAACCTATGATATAAGACATCATACCGTAAAATAAAGGTATGAATCAATACTTTAAATATACAGGTATACTAAGTGAGGTAGGCTAAGATACATGGGTTGATATGCATGAAAAATACTGACTGAATAGCACAAGTATAACTGAATAAAAGTACATACATGAATACATAAATTATAACTGAGGTCGTGATAACACTGGGTACTAAATTTTGAATTATTGATTTACGGATATCTGAGTTTAATGATACTGTATTAGGATTAACTGGGTGACTATTTCTGACAGTCCTGATTCTGTGGAACTATTCTAAGTTTTGTACTGAACTAGATTCTATACTAAGTTGGGTGACTATGTCTGACAGTCTTAAATCTGTAAAACTGTACTAAGTTCTATTCTGAAGACTGAAAATGAGATTGTAGGGCGTAATTATCTAACCGACATGCACCTCTCTATATGGATTCAAGTCCAACCTATAACCCCATTTTGAAGGGTATCATATCGTGCTTCGGGTAGAGAGAAGCTGTGAGTTAACCCTCTCTGACAGGAAGCTCTTTGGTCAACCTTAGTTGGCAAGAAAAATCATATGAGATGTATCAACCCTAATCTGGCAGGAAGTTATCTCAACCTATACTAGTTACACAGTTCTATAATGTAGGGATTACTACTAAGGGTTAAACCCTCTACTGGCAGGAATGCCCCATCCCTGGGTTATCTCGGTGTTGAATCCTACTCCTAACTGAATAGACACTAAACTGATTTCCTAGTTCATACTAGGCTCGACTAAACTGTTATTGATTTTAGTAAATTATGTTGATTGATGGAATACTACTGAATTTTATTAGTTGACTGAGTTTACTGAAGTCAGAACTGAATACTGAATTAGACGAGACTAATACTGAGTCTATAAAGTTTTTCCTGTGTCCTGTAACTTACTTAGAGTTCTACTAATCATGACATGACTGGGATTATTTGGTAACTGACAATGGCTCAAGTTAAACAGATAAATTATCGGGTATTAAAGACCCTAAAGACTCGTTAGCATGAAAATTAAAGCATCGCATGACCTTGCATAGCATAAAAATGCACACTTGTCCATAATGCATCTATAGAGGCATTTTATCAAATATTTGTATAGCATGAACTAGTACATGTACTATCATGATATAATCTCATTCTTACTTTCACATGAGCAGTTCATCAAACACTTCGATGGCATAGTATATGCACATAATACTAAACAACATGTGAGTATCATGATTTAATTCCAAATTCACAATTCCATGGGTTTCAACATGAATTAACGTGATAAATCACACATATCAATTAATTCTACATCAATATTGTAATAAATCATGAAATAGAAAATCCAATTAAAACAATACTCATGAATACACGTTAATTCCAAATTATGGAAATCATGAAATCAATCTACTTGAAGTTTAAAAGAGTTTCTTGGACTCCGGGAGTGGAAGGAACCCTTGGATGAACACTTCACATATATTTTTTGCTAATTTTTTTAATAAAATGGTGAAATCTTGAGCCTGGGCTTTGAAATTAAAGTACCTAGGGTTCTTGTTCTTAAGAAATTTGAGAGAAAGTGAGTGTGTTTTCTTAATGAGAGCTGAATCTCATGTTTTAGGAATGAATAAGGGAGGAAAAATACCTAAATATCCCTAAGGATGTGGCTTTTTACTGACTGAAAACTAGGTTGTTGATGTGCAGACCGACGTGCTGTGTCATTGGAATCAACATGATGGCCAACGTATCGCATCGAGTCTGCATCATTTCATAGGAATTTGCACTGAGCATAGAGAAAAATCATCTATCAACACGAAGGACTATACGATGCATCAAGATCGTATTAACTCACTGTTTTGGTCACTCGAACATAGTCTAAACTAGGTCTACAAAATCCAAAACATGTTTAGGAATACCTACTGACATTCCTAATCATGAATCAATCTAAAGATTGATACTTTAAGCTCATATGAGTCTTGAAATAGAGTTCCCAACTTACGAAGGCCAAATTAGTACTAAGTCTGGGGCTGAGTTAAGTTTAGGATTTTAGGGGGCCTTACAGCTATTTTCAAGAGTTCACTATAATTGGAATATATATATATATATATATATATATATATATATATATATAAATTTTAGTTTCATTCATTTGGGAGAGGTACTTAGCACCGAGTGAATGTAGGGATGAATTCTTACCCGTTATTTAAGGATTGATACCCTCAGTTGAAGTCCTTAAGTTCTAGAACTATGATCCCACCATAGGTTATGAGGGATCATCCGTGAGTTAAAGACTAACACCCTAGGCTTTTAGGATATTAGTTTAGTGGTTCCACGCCAGCCAGTGGTGGTGCCCTTATCAAGGTACTAGTACCCCTCTAATTGGGGTTACAAGACAGATCCTGGGTTTGCTCAGATTAGGGTATGTCAGTTATTTGTAGCTCCCACAGTCCTCAATTTATATTCAGTTCAATTTTCCTTGATTAATTATTCAGATATTTAGTTATTCAATATTTAGTTTCATCCAGCATATGTTTGTACTTGGTTTTGCATTCAGTTTACATGTTCATGCACTCATGTTCAGTTTATGTTAGCTAGTTTCCCATCTCATATTCTCAGTACATTTTAAGTACTGATCTTATAATTTCTTATGTTGTATTATCCCATAATATTGGTTCAGAAACTCAGTACCTGGATCATACTTTACACATTTTTGCATCACTTAGCAGCAACTTTGATGAGTCCTCATCATTTTAGGGCAAGTTATCGGTTAGTTATTTTAATGTTTTATTTTATTTAAGTTGGTTGGATTTAGTTGGGGGCTTGTCCCAATAACTCAATATGACTTAGAGGCTTCTAGATAGATATTTAGATTATCAGCATATTGGGTTGTCAGACAGTTTTATTTCTAATTTTAACCGACATTCAGTTTTATATTATTACTTATATCAATTATGCTAGTTAGCTTCCACCCGATATTTTGTTATTTCCTTATTATTCCAATTTATGTCATGATATAGGTTAGCTTAGGGTCACTTGTGGCTCTAAGCACTGTGTTACAACTAGGGGGTAGTCTCGGTTTATTACACTTATGGTTTTCTGACTTTAGGTATACAACTACCTTCTTTGGTACCTGCCCCCCATATGGATTCACTTCTTATTATAATTGATATTCCTCCTATAACTTAAGGTCTTTTGATTTTTTTTTTATGATCAGAAGAGGTTTGAGAGGTTCATTATGTTGGCTTCTAGCATGTTTAGTCATTCCATTGGAAAGAACGCCTATGAGTGTTTACTTTATTGTAAGAAAAGGTTTGGGAACCATCAAAGCTATAGTCAACTTATATATATTTTAACAAATTACATAACCTCAAATCCCTTGAGTCCCGAGGTATTTTCTATAGGACTTATCGGCTTACTAACTTGTCCAGACAGTGGTGGAGGTCTCTTTTTAGTTATTGACCTTTAAGTTCACCTGCTATAACCTAGACCCAATTTTGTAAGGCTTTTTAGAGAGGTTCATGCCTTAGAAGGATCAAATGAGAGATGAGTCTGATCACCTTGAGTAGAGATCCATGAATATTGTTAAATATGATGCATGTTTTTATGCATAATCCAGCTATGCCACTGCTAATATCTCTATTTAGTTAGAGAGGCTTAGAATGTTTGTCAAACGCTTGGAAAGCTTCTAATAGTTGGCAATAGGTTATATGGCGATGTCAGGGGCTTCTTTCTAGAGTATAATTAACCATACAAAAATGCTTGACTCAATTTGCCAAGGTACTCAGGGTGGTGGTAGTGCTAAGAGGATACATCAATAGGGTAAGTTTGATGGACATACATCTCAAGGTAGGGAGATAAATGTGCTTACAATTTTAAAGGTAGACTAATTTAGGTATCATTAGAGAGTTTTGGTAGTAGTTTTTTAGTTTCTGTAGATTTAGGTAGCAAGGGATCAGGTCATGTAGGTTGAGGCTCTAATTTTAGTTCATCAAGTCAGGTTAGATATTCCCGCTCATCTAAGACCTATCAACATAATGCAGGTAGAAAAGAGTGTTTCATATGTCAAGAGAATGGTAATTATGTGAAGGATTATCCTCAACATACCTTGGGTCCTACTAAATAGGGTTCTCAGCTTTAGTTTTGCCCTACTCTTATATTGGCAGTCAGGGATGGTTTATACAGTGGTAGGGGTAGTACTAAATATGCCCAAGGTAAAGCTTGTAGTAGTGGATGTAGGGTTTCCCAATCTAGGAGAGAGCATGATCAGTGCTATGCTATACCAAGGATACCTCAAACAAAAGCCTCTAATGCAGTCATCACAGTGAATATTCTGATTTTCCATCATTGTACATCCATGTTATTTTACAATGTGTCTACATTCTCTGGTGTATCTACATACTTTGTTTTGATGTTCCATTTGAATATTTTACTGTGTCTATTTATATTTTTACCTAGTAGAAGATTCTTTAACATTGGATTAAGTGTACTGATCATGTCTAATTTCCTTTGTAGGGCATGATATTTGGAAATACTTTATTATCCTAGCTATGGTTTATTTTGATATTATCTTGGATAAGGATTGGTTTTCTCCCTATCATGCAATTTTGGATTATTTTTTCAAGACTATGACTTAAGCCATTCCAGGTGTGCCAAGAATACCATGGAAGGGTACTCCTTGTTTGGGTCTAAAGGATTTATACCTTTCCTATGTGTTTGTCTTATGGGAGTAAAAGTATGTCTTTCTTATTTATCCTATGTTTGCGTTCTTACTATTTCTTCACCACTTTCTTTGGACTATACATGATTTATTATCTAGTTCATGGATATGTCTCTTGTGTACTTGCTTTTTATGCCTCCAAAATAAGATATTGACCATGTTATTCATGTTAAGTCAGGAACCAAGCCCATTTCCCTTGGTTGTTATAAGATGGCCTCATCTAAGTTAAAGGAATTTATAGAGCAATTACAGGATATGTGAGGTTAGGGGTTCATTAGACCTATTATGTCCCCTTGAGGTGATCCTATCATGTTTTTAAAGGAGAAGGATGGATCTATGCCTATGTGTATTGACTATCAAGAATTGAACAAGGTAACGGTCAAGAACAAATATTCTCATCCTCACATTGATAATCTATTTGACTAGCTTCACGGTGCTTGAGTGTTTTCTAAGATTTATTTGAGATCCAGATACCATCAGTTGAGGATTAGAGCTCTGAATAATCCAAGATATCTATTTATACTTGGCTTAGTCATTATGAGTTTTTATTTATGTCATTTAGGCTGACCAATGCCCCAAAAGTATTCATATAGTTGATGAACTGAGTATTTTTACCATATTTTTATTCCTTCATGATTTATTTATAAATAATCTCTTAGTTTATTCAATGAATAGAATAACCATGTGAGACACTTGAGCTATTTTAGAAATTACTAAGGCTAGGTTTTCTTTGATGAAGAAGATTTGAGATCATTGGCTTGTTGATAATAAATTAAGGGTTATTATGATAAGGTGTTGAGTAGGGAGGCTAAGGTGGCATCTCTTAATTCTAATGGAGTTTTGAGGATTAGCAGCTAATTTTGTGTGTCTAGAGTTGGTGCATTGTTTGATTAATCTTAAAAGAAGGTTCATTATTCTTGAAATCTATTCAACCAGGAGAGGATAAGATGTATCATAACCGAAAGCAACATTATTTGGTAGGGTTTTATGAAGAAAGATAATGTAGATTTCATGACCAGGTGTTTAAATTTCTAATAGGTGAAGTATGAGCATCAATGACTAAGTGGTACGATTTAGAGAATGCCCATTCCCTAGTGAAATGGAAGTGTATCACTATGGATTTTATTGTTTTCCTACCCTAACCTTGGGGAAATTAGACTCTATTTGGGTCATTTTAGATAGATTGACCAACTTAGCGCTTTTGTACTTGTGAGAGAAAATTATAATGCAAAAAAGTTGGCCAAGATCTACATGATAGAGGTTTTTCAATTGTATGGTGTAAGGGCGTTGGTGGAGATCCCCCTTGGGATGGTTTGATCTTGTAAAGTAAGACCTTAGGAAACAAATTTTATATGGATTTGATGGATCATGTGAGACTGATCCAATAGGGGTTATTACCTTTCTAGAGTATGTAGAAGAACCATGCCATTCATCGAGCCTACAATGTTATGTTCTTGATTGAAGAACAAGTTCTATTGAAGGTTTCACCCATGAAAAGTGTGATGGGTTCAGAAAGAATGAGAATCTTAGTTTAAGGTTTATTGTACCTTTTCAAATCCTTGAGATGTACGGTGATATGGCATATAGGCTAGCATTGCCTCCATATCTAGCAGTTGTTCATCCTTTGTTCCATATTTCTATATTGAAGAAATGTAATGCAAATGTTGCATATGTGATTAGTGGGACTCATGATGTGATATGGAAACACGACACTTTCGATGCTTAAAATAATGAAATCATGCTTGTACTTAGGTTATTTGGTTGATATGATGTGGTTTGTTACTTATTGCAGGTCAAACAGGTCTAGCATAGTGTTGGAATGAAACTGGAAGAAAAATACCTCAAAAAGACCACGAATGGAGAAGATACGAGTAACTATGTTAGTCGTCAACACATCATACGACCTGTCGGTTGACTCATAAACATAATAGAAGCAAAAGCCAAAATAAGAAGCTAAGTATAGAGAAGATGCGAATGGAGCATCCAAATGATAACATGAGGATATGGGTCATATAATGAAGTCATCAAGAGAAAAAAAACAAGGAAACAATTTAGAGTTAAAGTCTCAAAAAAATACAAGTTGGAGGTCTGAGTACGTCTCATATGGATAAGCCATAAGAAGACCGGTGTTCAAAGGCTTTAAAGGAAGAAGGCCTAGGTGGATACGAGTAAAGGACATGAGTCATATGGTCAAGGTAAGACTCATGAGCATAATTCATAAAAAGAACAAAAATTTGAAGCTTGGAAGATCAGACACTAGAGTGGATAGGAGAGGCACAGTACGACTCGTAAGAAAACTTACTAGTGGATGAGCGAGTCGTACCATGTGCCGACATTACCTTTTACTTTTTTCATTTTTCTTTAGGATTTCTAAGTATTTTTGAGATACTATAAATACCCTAGGTTTTATCTATTATTAGGTTACACTCTTTAACATTATTTTACTCTCTTTGATACTTTTACATACTTTACAATTATTCTTGAGATTTTGGATTTTTATTCAATTAAAGACTTTGTATATTATTTATCATATTTTGTGAAATTACTTACATGTATTCTTCATTGATTATCATGGGTTCTTGTAAATACATGGTCTTCTAATTTCCCTAACTAGGGTTATGGGAATCCTGGCAATTAGCTACATAAAGGAAGTGGGAGATTCATCTATTCTAGGTTTTATACATGTATCTTAATTCTCTTCATAATAATTGACCTCAAAGCTACTGCAGAATCTTAGGGATAGCTTGTATTTGCAAACGTCCACACAAAGGAGTTTGTGATTAGGAATAGAGGATTAAGATAGTAATTTAACATTCACTTCCATCTTATTATCTTTCCAACATCACATCTAATCAAATTGAGACTCAAAAGGTGATAGTTCAACTGAAGTCATAGATAGGGATCAATAAGGTGATGCCCAGAGACGTATAAGGTAAAGGGTGATATTTATTAACACATTCTCAAGAGAGTTGATAATACATATTTTGTTGACTTTGTATGCAGAATAGTAGAGCAATTGGATTGAACATGAGAAATTTATGGATTTGAGATGCCACGGGGAACAGAATCCTAGTGTTTGTCTCCTTTTGTTTACAACTTAATGCATTCAAGATTTGGTTACTAGTTACTGATAATTCCAAATTCCCCCATATAGATTTTAGCACTGCTCATGAATAACATCAAGGTAAGTAACTATTCAAAGTTTTCCCTATGGTATAGACCCCAAACTATTTGGGTTAGTATATTTGGCATCGACCAAAGCATACTTCTTTTGGAGGTTAGTTTTGGGTGGCATCAAATTTTTGGCACCGTTTCTGAGAAGACAATTTGATTAGTTAATTGTATTGGTGAAGTTTGCAAGTTTTATTTTTTATTCTAATTTGTCATACATTGGTGTATGAAAAATACTAGGAGAAGAGGAAATGCCTTACTCTCTTTTGATCTAAACCTAGAAAGAATTAAACACCAAGAAGAATGTCAGGACAAGTTCATGACAGGTTTCAAGAACCCTCACCAATTGATTCTAATACAACACTCCCACGTGCTATAGTTGATCCACATAGTGTTTCAGATTTATAGATGCAACAACCAATAGTTACTATTGAGGAAGGAAGAAGAGCAACCAAAGAGGCTTGATTAGTTAAAGAGGATAGGTTAGCTCTATAATAAGGACTATCCTGGACTAGACAAGTACCTGAGAATCGACATAGAGTTCCGACAGGTAGAGCTCTATTGATTTCTGCATATCAACACTTACACCCATATGATGATGAAGATGATATGGGTTATGTTGAGCCTGTTAAGACAAAATCCATTGTTTCTCCTACTTTACCACTCAATGTGAAATTTGATATTACAAGCGCCATGATCTGATTATTGAACTTGAAGGGTGTACTTTCAGGATCAGAAACTGATGATGTGAACATGCATATTGCTAATTTTATTGGGATCTGCATACTATACACTATTCTAGGAGTGGATCAGGAAGCCTTTAGATTGAGGTTGTTCCCATTTTCATTGGCAGGTAAAGCATCAGTACGGTTAGGGGAACTTCCAAGGGTTTCAATCACTACTTGGCATGAGTTGTGTAAATAGTTTTTGAATAGATTTTTCCCTCCTACAAGGATGCTGTGGTTGAAAGATGATATTTATAACTTCATACAGTTACCTGCAAAATCCTTGTATGAGGCATTGTTTAGATTCAAGAAGAAGCAGAGCATGGTACCTAATCACATAATCAAAGGTTTAAATTTGTTGAAAATTTTCTACAGATCACTAAATTCAGTTCTAGAGCAATGAAAGATATGATTTTGGGAAGTTCATTCATGCTTCTTTGATAGGATGATACTCAATATATGCTTGATGATATTTTAGTGAACAATAGAGCTTGGCATACTAGAGATGTTGAGTACAGGTACATATGCTATTGTAGCGGCTAATAAATATAGAACTGGTCATGATTTGGTAGCTCAAGTGATTGCACAGATTTTTACTGATATTGGATTGCTTATAAAATAGTCTGAAATAATGTGCGCTGAGAAAGTGAATATAGTTGTGGCATAGTCATCTACTTCTAGATCTCTTAAGATTGAATCTTAAGAGGAACCGAAGTATATTGATTGGTTAATTTCTGAGCCAAAGGTCAAGGAAATCAAGGTTAGAACTATTATAATAACATATACAAAGACTAAAGTAGAGAAAGAGAAGCTAATTGGCGATAGAAAGATAACAATAAGGAGAAGAGAGATAAGTATGTTCCACCAGGTAGTCGTGATTTAGAATCCAGAATAGAGGCATTGTTGTCAAAATTAGTTAAGGGTCAAGAAAATCGAGAGAGCTATCTTAAGGATATCAAGGAAGACCCATCATGGCTAAACTAGAGAGTTGATTCACATGCTATAGCATTCAAGCAGTTGGAGAAACAATTTGGTCATATATCAACCATAGTAAATCAATGACAGTCTGGCACTCTCCCGAGTAACAAGGTGGCTAATCAAAAGAATAATTGTCACTGCTATGCTATTACCACTTGAAGTGGTAAATCCATCATAGACCTACCTATACTGGTTGTAGATGAGTAAAATAATGATGACAACCCTATTGATGTAAAAAGAAGTAGCAAGCTAGATATAGGAAAAGATAAGGCCGAGGAGCCTGTTTTGATGACCATCCTTAAACCCTATCTATTTTTACATCAAAGGCTAAAAAAGAAAAAAAAGAGGGTAAGTAGAAAATTCAGAGGCGTTGAAGTAGCTATCAGTCAACATCCCACTTGTAGAGGCATTAGAGAAAATTCAAGGATATGCAAAATTCATGAAAGATTTGATCATAAAGAAGAGGTCTATTTGTTATGAGCCAGTCGATAATATTCATCATTGTAGTGTTGAAGCTATGAAATCTTGGTGGAGAAGAAGGAAAATCTTGGCGCTTTAACCATACCTTGCACCATTGGATATTTCTACTTCACTCGTGCATTTTGAGATTTGGTTGCTCGCTTCAACCTCAGGCAATTTGTAGTGTTTACATAATTGGGGTTAGGATCTCCCAAACCAACCTCAAAGAGACTTGTAATGGCAGACAAAACTAGGAGAAAGCCAGTTGGTATTCTATATAATGTGTTAGTGAAGGTGGCTTCTTTCACTTCTTATTGATTTTGTGTTCTAGACTATGAAGTGAATTTTCAAGTCCCAATTATCTTTGGAAGACCATTCTTGGCTATAGAGTTGATTGATTTAGAGCTAGGACATTTGATGCTGAAACTCAATGATGAACAGGTGATATTCAATGTATGCAAATCCATGAAGCAGCCTGATGAGTTAAAGAGTGGTATCTGTGATTTGTGTGCATGGTGAGGAGATTGATTCATTTTATGATGTTTATTCAGTGACTATTTAGGATGATACTTCTATTGTTGTTCCTTTTGAAGACAAGTTGGGTATTGAAGCTCTAGCATTCATGATCATGAACTTTGACAATAATGGAACTTACAAGTATGATGAGATGGTTTGTGTATATTATAGGAGCAGTTCATACACTTATGCACTAAAGAATCTTGATTTGGATTTGAAGAATAAAACTATGCCACCTTCTCATCCATCCATTGAAAAGCCACCGGTCTTAGAGTTGAAGGCCATCCCTTCTCATTTGTGATTTGCATTTTTAGGGACGACCAATACTTTGTTGGTTATTATTCCAGCCGATTTAATTGATATAGAAGTAGAAGGATTGTTATCAGTATTACATAGATTCAAGAGGGCCATTGGTTGGTCCATTGTTGATATTATAGGTATCCTGCCTGGGTTGTGTACTAATAAAATTCAACTTGAACCAGAATATATCCCAAGTATAAAACATCAATTTTTACTCAATCCTCCTATGCAAGAGGTGGTGAAGAAAGAGATAATCAAGTGTCTAGATTCTTTTGTAGTTTATCGTATTACTGATAGCAAGTGGATCAGTTTGGTAAAATATGTTTTGGAGAAATTAGGGTTTACTATTGTTCCTAACGAGAAGAATGAACTAGTTCTAATGAGGCTAGTCATGGGATAGAGTGTATGCATAAATTAAAGAAAATTTAATACATGGACCCAAAAGGACCATTTTCCCATGCCCTTTATGGACTAGATGCTGGATAGACTTATGGGCAGAGGATGGTACTATTTTATTAATGGGTATTCAGGTTACAACCAAATCACTATTGCACCTGAAGACAAAAAGAAGACTACCTTTATAGGTCCTTATGGGACTTTTGCATTCAGACATATGTTGTTCAGGCTATGCAATGCTTTAGCCATAGTTCAAAGATGTATGATGTCAATCTTCTCTAACATGGTAGAAGATACCATCAAAGTGTTTTTGGATGATTTTTTAGTCATTGGTGATTCTTTTGATTACTGTCAAGTTCACTTGACAAATTCTCTTAGAAAATATGAAGAATTCAACTTGGTACTTAATTGGAAAAAGTGTCATTTTATGGTCAAAGAAGAAATTATACTTTTGCGCAAGATTCCAAAAAGAGGAATAGAGGTTGATAGAGCCAAAATTGAGGTAATTGAGAAATTACCTCCTCAAATTTTGTGATGAGGATTCGAAGCTTTTTAGGACATGCTAGTTTTTATAGGCGTTTTATCAAGGATTTCTCGAAGATTTCTAACCATCTTTTCAAGATTCTTGAGAAGGAGGTTAAATTTTTTTGATGATGCATGTATAAAAGTTTTTCAAAGAATAAAAGAGAGTTGGTGTCGGCTTCAATCATCATGTCTCCAAATTGGTCTTTGCTTTCTGAGGTTATGTGTGATGCAAGTAGAGTGGCCTTAGGGCTGTCCTTGGCCAAAGAAAAGAAAATATCCTTTATCCCATCTACTATGCTAGCAAGGCATTAAACCCTGCTCAAAAGAACTGCAGAGTGACTAAACTAGAGTTGTTGGCAGTGGTTTATGCCATTGAGAAGTTTAGGCCTTACTTGATTGGTATGAAGTTAGTAGTACACACTGATGTTGCAGCATTGTGGCACTTGATGGTGAAAAATGATGCCAAGCCTAAACCGATTAGGTGGGTCTTATTGCTGCAAGAATTTGATTTCAAAGTCAAGAACAGAAAAGACACTGAAAACAAAGTTGCAGATCATCTAGATAGACTTGAGGAGGAAGCTATGGAAAAAGTGGAAGATGGGCTTGAGATAGATGATATTTTTCCAGATAATAAGTTATTAAAAGCTTCCCAAGATCTAATTCCATGGTCTGCAGCCTATGCATACAATATAGCCAGTGATCTAGTCCAAGAAGATCTTTCCTTTCAGCAAAGAAAGAAATTTATGCATGGGGTAGGGAAATTTTTTTGGGATGGCCCTTATTTTTTCAGAATTTATATGAATAGGATTATTCATTGATATATACCTTAGGTGGAGATGATGATCATACTTGAGGCTTGTCATTACTCACCAGTTGGGGGTCATCATGAAGTAACCCACACAACCCACAAAATCTTGCAATGTAGGTATTATTGGCCAATAATGTACAAAGATGCACATGATTTTGCTTCAGCTTGTAATCAATGTCAACAACAAGGCAACATCTCTAAATGCCATCAACTTTCTATAACTCATATTTTAGAATTGGAATTATTTGATGTACGGGGTATAGATTTCATGGGTCCTTTTGTGAGTACGTTTGGCATGAACTATATACTTGTGGATGGGGATTATGTTTCTAAATTTATGGAGGTAGTAGCTCTCCCCAACAATGAAGCACGTAGTGTCACTACATTCTTGAAAAAGCATATCTTTTCTCATTTTGGCATGCCACCTGCTATCATTAGTGATGGTGGGTCACATTTTTGTAATTATCTACTCCAAAGTCTGCTTGAGAAATATGGAGTGAAACACAAGGTGGCAACACCTTATCATCTACAGACTACTAGAAAGGTTAAGGTGTCCAACAAATAAATCAAGTCCATCTTGGTGAAGATAGTAAATGATAATAGGACTGATTAGTCACATATGCTAGATAATGCATTATGGTCTTACCGAACAGCTTACAAGACCCCCATTAGTGCTTCTCCTTATGTTTTGGTATATGGAAAGGCATGTCATTAGCATATTGAACTTGAACATAAAGAACTATAGGCATTGAAAAAACTGAATTTGGAGTGGCGAGAGGTAGCAAAGGGAAGGATGAACAACATAAATAAGTTGGATAAATTCTAACTCTAGGCATATGAAATTTTTGCACTTTACAAAGAAAAGATAAAGTTGAATCATGATTGCAAGATTGAGAAAAGGATTTTCGTAAAAGGTAACTAGATGGTGCTCTACAACTCTAGGGTTACTTATTTCTAGGTAAGTTGAAGTATCGATGGTACGGTCCCTTTACAAGGCTAAGAGTATTTCCATATGGTGCTTTGGAATTGAAGCAAGATGGTGAAACCCCATTCAAGCTGAATAGGAAATGAGTAAAGAACTATATGGATAACAATAAGTAAATTAGTTTAATTTTTGAGATTGACCTTGGTACATTCTGAGTAACCAAGGTAATTACGTCATCCCATAACATTAAATCAAGCATTGCATGGGATCCAACCCATGAGGATAGTTAGTGAAATCTTAGTATCCAACTTAGCTCAGTCATGTCATGACGTTAAATTAAGTGTTTCTTAGGAGGCAACCCATGTTTTGTGCTTATTTATTTATAGGGTAAAATGTTTGTTCAGTGTGCAGGTCTAATGATTGCAAAAAAGATCCAGACAAGTTCAGGAAGTTAGGTCATACGAATTCTTCACAAATCGATCCTAAGGGTACGACTCGTGAGTAAGAGTCATAAGGAACTGGGAGATTATGCAGATTGAGGTAAAGGTTTTTGGAGTCTTTATGACTCTAGAATGATTCGTACCCTTAAGATACATCACATCACATTAAGTTGTATTAACTCAAGAACCCAGGTAAGGCTCCAAGTCTTTATAAGTAGAGGAAAAGACCCGTATGCCTGGGTATGAATCGTACACATGACTCAAACCCAAGATTACTAGGTTAGGGATCTCATATCAACCCGACCCATCTCACCTAATTTAAACAAAAAAGGCACCCAAAGATGGGTAGCCGATACCGGAATACAAACCATCCCCCATTGTCGACAGAATTTAAATCTCCCAAGGCACGAAATCACTTCGAATCACGTACCAAGTTGATCTAATTCCTCACATTGCCAGATTTAGGAATGAATTTAAGGAAGAAAAATTTAAACTCAAGCATGTTAATCTCTCACTTATTCAAGTAAGTGTTTGAACTTCATTGGTCTAATTTTTAGTTGAAATTGCAAATGTGAGATTTCTTGAACTTGCTTTGAGTTGATTTGGCTTATATGTGGAAAATTAAAACCCTAGTTCTTATCATTAACTTAAAATGGTAGTTGGGGGAAAATTTTGATATTTGGTATTTAAGTAGTATGGTGTGGACTGATTGGGGGATGCTAATGCATTACAATATTAAGGGTAGTTTGGGAAATTCATATAGGAGTCAACTCAGAAGTTGAACTTCTATGTTGCAGTGTATAATAGACCCCTTATAACTTGTACCCATAAGTAATGAGTCATAATGAGACTCATACCTACTAACAACATAAAAGATTAATTGATTTTAGATTCTTGTATGGATATGACTTGCTTGTATGAGTTATATCTAAACCATATGACTTGTACACGCATATCGTGAGGACCTGGGAAGAGGTCATATTTTAAAATTTTGTTTTGGGACTGCTTATGAGTGTTGGTAATGAGTCATACCTTATTTTATGACTAGTAAGAAGGAATCGTAAGTAGACTCGTGAACATCCATATACGCACTGGTATGATAGGACTAAGTCATATGGGTCATACCTTGTCTATATGAATCTTACACCCCAGTCTTACCTCGTACAGAACATATACATTGATATTTTATTTTCTTATTTTTTCTTTTTTTTACCTTATATAATTACTAATATATGCTTGCAATCAGGTACAATGTCTCCCAAAGGTGCGTCTTCTTCAAAGAAAGTGCCTAAAAAGGGAAGCAAACAGGCATCATCTTTAAGCTCTGAATCCACTAAGTCATCTAGTAGTATCGATGATAAAGTGGAGTTCCTAATAAAGTGACAGGCTGACAAAAGGGGCAAAAGATCTGCTCAATAAAAGAAAGCAACAACCCCATAGGACACACCTCCATATGTACTAAGGATAAAGAACCCAAGTACATATCCTCTACATTAACCTCCACTTTCAGAGGTAGAAGATGATGTTGAGTCAACCTCTAAAGAAGTAAGTTCTGAAAGTGCTAATGGTGATGCAAAAGAAGTTGATGTGCCACCAATTGATGTTTAAAACCATCTACTAGCCACCACAACTGCTTCGGTGCCCATCGTTCAATGGTTGGGATACCTCAATATGCAAGCTAAATAGAATAATAGCCTGGGTAGACTCTAAAATGAAAAAATCAAATTGGTCTTACTATTTGGAGAGGAGGTTAACTACTATAGAGATTACTAAGTTACCTAGGTTTGAGGAGTGATTTAGGAAGTATGGATTTGAGTAGATGACTAGAGCACCGAACAGGTACAGTTTCGCACTAGTACAGGTGTTTTATGAAGCATACAAGGGAGAGCTTCGGAGATATTATCCACAAGGGTAGCTGTGGAAAAGTAGTGACCCCATCGCCTCATTATTCACTTGGGAAGTATGGGTCAAAATCTCCACATTCACTATTTCTAGATTTTTGTACGGACCAAACTATCGACTTTCGGTAAACATAAGACAGATGGATTACAAATTAGAAAAGATGAGAAAAATCACTCAAATATAGTTGGGGATGGAGGATAAGATGGGCCACTTTAGGTGGATTGCTAGGCATATAGCGTCGAATGGTGAGGACGTGGTTAGGGTAGTTAGACTCCTAGGTGTCACTTCGTAGAAGATAGAGAACAACACCCTAAACTTTGAGGACAAGGCATGGTGGACAATGTCCCGACACCAATTATGTCTTACTACTGAGGACAACATACTCAGCCCAATTTGGGTAGTGTTGATGGGTTCATAGCAAAATATGAGTTTGATGTATAAGATTTGTTAGCTAAAATACAAGAGACCGAGCTGTGGGTGATGATAAACTCATGATTGCTTACCCGTACATAATTACATAAATATGTTTGGCTGTGGGGGTGTAGGAAATCCCAAGTATTAATGAGATGGTTGAGGCCATGAACACCACAGATTCAAGGTTTTTTAGGGATATAGCTAACCCATTGCCCAGACAAGTGAGGCAAGAAGAAGATATATTAGCTGAGATGTACAGGAGTTAGATTAAGGCTACAGAGACTACGGAGGATACCAAGTCAGGTAGATAAACTAAAATACCTTGGTTTCTAGACCTTAGAAAATTTCTTGGAATTCTGATCTTTGGACCCAATATGACTCATGGGTATGAGCCTTATGTTGGGGGTACGGATGGTATGTTTAAGTCATATGCAGACCAATGTTGGTTGGTAAAATGGATTTTGGTTTCTGGAATGGGTACGACTTCGGGGTATGAATCGTATTGGTGGTTATGGTTTTTTTGGTTCCTTAACTTAACCTTATACTTGGTTACTTATATTATATCTGAGTACAAGTGTCTCACCATGATCCATAAACTAAGGTATGAATTGAACCTAAGACTCGTATTGTGGACAATATCTAAATCTTCCTTGGGTTTAAATTTACCAGGGGTACAGGTGAAATTTATGGATCGTATGCTTTGGATATGAATAGCCTGGATGAGTCACATGTTGAACCTTATTTGATCCAAATTTGAGGCTTAGGGTACGAGTGGAGGGTACAACTCATTTTAGAGTGTATGACTCATGTGGGTCAGTCATACCCTGTGACCAGATTATGGTGCAACTTAAGTGGGGGTATTCTGGATATTTTCCCACTTATCCTAATAATTCCCCATGACTTCTAACCTACTTGTAAATTTATTTACCCTATTATTACATTTATTAATACTTAGAAACTCTTCTAAACACTCCATAATTTCTCAAAAGCTTTTGGGCAAGGGAAGCTAGGGTTTCAATTAAAGGAAATATTTTTGGCTGGTCTTGATGATTTATTTCCTTTATCACCTTAGTTTAAGGCATGTTCTCTTCCCTCATTGTTAATTCTATCTAAAGGTATGGTTTTATAAATATTTCCATGATTTTATTGATTATATGATTTTGGTTTTCGAATATGAATAGGTGGTTTTGATATTAAATGGTTGGTTATGGTTTTCCATGGTTTTAATATACTTTTATATGAACTAATGGTGGTTTTGTATAATTGGATTGCATGGGAATGGTTTAATGGTAATTGGAATTGGCTTTAGTCATATTATGCCCCTATGACAAAATGTCTATAATAGTATGCTTATTGCATTGACTACTTTTAATGGAACTCTTGCATGTTTAAAAACTTAGTAAAAAAATTGTGCATTTTCTAAATCGCTTGGAAAGTTAAATGACTAATGGTTATGCTTGTGGGGTAAATGGAATCCCATACTTGAAAGTCCCCTTAAACCTATAAATGGTTGGCTATGGATAATACTTACAAGTAAGGTTTGGTATGGCGACACCTACATCAACGGCCTTGGTTAATAAATCAATAATGTTTTGGTTATGTAGAAATAGGTTTTAATTGGGCAATAATGGCAGGATGTGTAGCAAAGTCATGGGTGGTGGAGGTCCTCAGGGGATCAAAATTGGAAACTCATATTTGCCAAGATGAGGTTGGTATTGGTGACCGTGTGCATGATGTCATAATATATTTGGGGGATATAATAGTGTTCCCAAGGTTTTATTTATTGTTCATGTAGCTACACGCACTGAGGTCCTTTCAGTAGGAGAAGAAAACCCATATAGCTGTGAGTTATTTAGGATAGCAAAGCTACACATCCCAGGTAAAGATTTTAAAGGCATGCTAACCCGATCCTTTTTCTCATAATGGTTATATAAATAGGTATGGTTGTGTGTAAATGGATGGCTTTACTTAGTTTCATGAATGGAATTATTTTATCCTTACCCTAACATCATGCCAGCGGTCACTCACTAACCCTGTCTACTGGTGGTTATATACCCACGCTATGCAGGATCCAACTATTCTACTCCTCCTACATAATGATTGACTCAGGGATAGCATTTAACAGAAGTGGTGAGCTTCCATCCTTTCGAAAGGCTCCATTTCATGTTATGGACATTTTAAGATATTTTTGTTTTATTCAGGATATTGTTTTTGGCTATGGTTGGGGGCATGTCCCAACCAAACTTATTACTCTTTTGGTTAGAGGTTTTATGGTGCTTCTATGGGTTGGAATAGGTGAGATTGATATCGGTGTCAGCCTAGGCATTGGAATAAGCTGGTAGGATGACATTATTGGATGATAATGTTGGTTTATTCATCCTATTTTATTTTGGGATTAGCTATATTATGTTGTGGAACATCTTTGGTTATATCTTGGTTTATGGCCCTTGTTTTGGTATGGTTTGGTATGGTTGGATTTAGTTGTTCAGTCTCAATTTTGATATTATCCCAAAGTCTTTATGTGAGGGGTTACATTCTCTTGCTCATTCTCAAAATTTAGCCAATTTCGGGTAGGTAGCTGGAGGTTGGGTTGGGTAACGGGGGTGGTCTTCGGTCCTGGTTGAACTTAGGATGCTCATTACAATAAGAGCTTAGGGCGAGTAGCATCAAGTTTGTATCAGAGCCTAGGTTCATAGTCAATTAGGAATCTACAAAGTCGTGTCAAGTAGAGTCTCTTTTAGGGGTATGTAGTGTGCCACACTCATAAGGGAGAGTCTATAAAACATTGGGAGTATTTTACTTTCTTGCTATTAAATTTTCAAGCGTAGAGTCTTAAGTACTAGAATCTTCTTTAATCCTTGTCTGTTCGTCTTTCAGATTATGGCTCGTAGATCCGAAGCACAGGAAAATTCTTTTATCTCATTTGGGGGTAATGCTGAAAGGGTACATCCTACTTCTGGGTTCATCTTCGATCTCACGGTCCTATCCCTGATAATTCTAGAGTCTCACTAGTTGCTACTAGTCCTCCTCAAGGAAAGGTGACTAATGCAGAATTCTGTTAGTCTATTCATACTATTGCTAAATTTGTTCTGGCTCAATCTGAGTGGGATATGTCTTGTGCTTTGTCTACTGTGGCCACAAGGGTTGGCCAGTTTATGAAGATGGGTCCTGTTACTTTTTCTGGAATGAAGGTGGAGGAGGATTCACAAGGATTCTTAGATGAAATAGAAAAGATATTTTGGGTGATATAGGTTACCAATGTAGAGGGATTAAAGTTTACAGCTTTTCATCTCAAAAAGGTTTTATGGTAGTGGTATGAAGAGTGGGATTGGAATAGAGGAAATGTGGAGGAGTAATCCTTATGGGATGCCTTCTTTGGTGCTATTTTAGATTATTTCTTTACACAAGATTTAAGGAAAGCAAAGATAAAGGAGCGTATGAATCTCAAGTAGGAGAGGATGTCTGTTAAGAAATATTCCTTGAAGTTTCATCAGTTGTCAAGATATGCTTCTAATTTAGTGGCTGGCATTCAGGCTAGAATGAGGAAATTCACTTCTGGGTTAAATCGGGATTTGATTTTGGAGAGTAAGACTGCCTTGCTTCTTAAGGATATGGACATCTCTAGGTTAACTATTCATATGCAGTAAGTGGAGGATTAAAAATGGATGTAGACAGAGATTGGAGATAGGCAAGGAAGAGGAGTTGATTTTTTCACCAAAGAGGTGCTCAATAACTGGGTGGTCGAGATGGTGGCAAGTGGTAGGAAAAGAAGTAGGGGAATTTTGGTTCCTACTCTTCTTTTAGTGCTCCTTACCAGTTAGCTGATAAAGATTATTATGGTAGTGACATATTCCAGGAACAGGGTGCTCAATCTTAGGCAAGTCAAGGAAAGTCAATTTTTTCATGCCCTTTTTGTCAGTTTTATGTCTTTCCTCATCGGGGTTATTGCAATGAAGGAAAATACCAATGGTTTAAGTATGGCTAGGTATTCTATCCACTCTGGGATTGTCCGATTAATAAGATTTCTAGGGGTCAAATAAAATTCCTATGGCTTCATCTTCTGCTCCTACACCTGGTGGTATTACATCTACTATTGTTACTGCTCCTGGGTCTATTATTAGTCGAAACAAGTTGTATGCTTTAGCATCTCGATAGGAATCTGAGGCATCACCTGATGTTGTTATTAGTACATTACAGCTTTTCTTTTATGACATATATTATTTGTTTTATCCAGGGTCTACACTCTCCTATGTGACTCCTTATGTGGCTGTATCTTTTGGTTTTGATCCAAAAGTTATTTTAGATATTTTTTCTATTTCTAAACCTATAGGTGACTCAATTATTACTAAGAGAGTCTATAGGGGGGTATCTTTTGGTATCAATCATACCTTGGTGGATCTATTTGAGTTAGGTATGGTAGATTTTGATATTATTTTAGGGATGGACTGGTTGCATTCTTGTTATGCGTCCTTGGATTGTTAGACTGATAGGGTTATCTTTAGGTTCCCTAGTGAACCAATTATAGAATGGGAAGGTGGTTATCTAGCTCCTAGGGAAAGATTTATTTCTTATCTTAGAGCTCGAAGGTTGATCTCTAAAGGTTGTATTTATCACTTGGTCCAAGTTAAAGATTATTATTCAGAAGGTCCTTCTTTAAATTCAATTCTAGTGGTTAATGAGTTTTTAGAGACCTATCTGGATGATCTTCCTGGTGTTCCTACAGATAGAGAAATAGAGTTTAGTATTGACTTAATTTCGGATACTCATCTAATTTCTATTCCTCCTTATAGAATGACTCCGACTGAGTTGAGGGAACTTAAGAAACAACTTAAGGATCTTCTAAATAAGGGTTTTCTCATCCTAGTGCATCTCCTTGGGGTGCACTGGTATTTTTTATGCGTAAGAAGGATGGTTCCCTTCGGATGTGCATTGACATAGGCAGCTGAGCAAGGTGACAGTCAAGAATAAGTATCCTTTTCCAAGGATAGACGATTTGTTTGACCATTTGTAAGGTGTTGACTTCTTTTCTAAGATAGATCTTCGATCTAGGTACTATTATCTAAAGATTAGGGAGGTAGATATCCCAAATATGTCTTTTTATACTTGATATAGGCACTTTGAGTTCTTGGTATTGCTATTTGGGTTGACTAATCTTTGGCAATATTTATAGATCTGATAAACAGGGTTTTTTTAAATATTTGGATCACTTCTTTATTATGTTTATTAATGATATTCTAGTCTATTCAAAGAGTGAGGTGGATTATGCTAATCACCTCTGTGTGCTATTATAGCCCTTAAAGAAACAACAGTCGTATGGTAAGTTCTCCAAGTGTGAGTTTTGGTTGAAAGTTGTAACTTTCTTTGGTCATATTATTTCTAGTGAGTGGATCATGGTGGATTCAGAAAAGGTTATTGTGGTGAAGAGGTGGCCTAGACCGATGACACCATCAGATATTTGTAGTTTTTTGGGTTTAGCCAATATTATAGGCGGTTTGTCAAAATCTTTTTATTAATAGCTGCTCCTTTGACTAAATTAACTCAGAAAAAGGTTAAGTTTTCTTATTCAGATGCTTGTGAAGGGAGTTTTGAGAAGTTAAAGGATAAGTTTACTTCGGGCCCAATTATGACTTTGCTAGAAGGCAATAATGGGTTTGTGGTTTATTATGATGCATCTCGAGTAAGGCTTGGTTGTGTGTTGATGCAGCATGGGAAGGTGATTGCCTATGTTTCCAGGCAGTTGAAGGTACATGAGAGAAATTATACTACTCATGATTTAGAGCTATTGGCAGTTGTGTTTGCTTTAAAAATAATGCAATATTATTTGTATGGTGTGCACATGGATATCTTCTTTGATCTTAAGAGTCTATAGTATGTGTTCACTTAGAAAGAGCTTAATCTTTGGTAGAGGAGATAGCTTAACCTTCTCAAGGACTCTGATAAGAGTCTTTACTTTTACCCAAGTAAGGCTAATATGGTTGCGGATTGGGTAGTTTGGCTCATGTGGAGGAAGGAAAGCAGAAATCAGTAGAGGATATTCACCATTTGGCTAATCTTTGAGTTTGTCTATTGGACTCAAAGAATGGTGGTGTGGTGGTGCAAGAAGTGGTTTGATCATCTCTTGGTGCGAAGATTAAGGAGAAGCAAATTCTAGATCCTATCTTGATAAAAATTAAGAGTGACATTGGTGGGAAAAAGGTAGTGGTGTTTGAGATTAATGATGATGATACTTTACGGTACCATAGGAGGTTGTGTGTTCCTGATGTCGATGGGTTGCAATAAAGGATTTTGGCTGAGGTGCATGAGTTACACTATGTTGTACATCCCCTTTCGACTAAGATGTACCATGATCTTAAGGAGATCTATTGGTGGAATAGCATGAAGAGGGATGTGGTTGATTTTATGGCCAAATGAATGGTATGCCAATAAGTAAAGGTTTAGCACATGAGACTAGAAAGGTTGTATCAATAAATTTATTCTCTCAAATGGAAGTGGGAAGCAATAAGTAGGGACTTCGTTATTGGCCTTTCTCAGTATTGAAATCAATATGATTCAATTTGGGCCATTATGGATAGGATGACTAAGTCTGCACACTTTTTGCTAGTGCAGACAATTTTCTCGACGGAGGATTATGCGAATTTGTATCTTCAGGAAATTATAAAGTTGCATGGGGTGCCTATTTCAATAATTTTTTATCATGTCACGCAGTTTATATCTCACTTCTGGCGATCTTTTCAGAAAGGGTTGGACACTAAGGTTATCTTGCAAACTACTTTTCATCTGCAAAAGGATGGGTAGGCAAAGAGAACAATTCAGACACTAGAGGATATAATTCGGGCTTGTGTGATCGATTATGGTGGAAATTAGGTTGATCATCTATCTTTGGTGGAGCTTTGTTACAACAATAGCTATCATTCTAGTATTTGTATGGCTCCTTTTAAGACATTGTATGATAGGAGGTGCAGATCTTCTATTGGTTAGTTCGAGCTTAGTGAGGTAGACATTTTTGGTCCCGACTTAGTTTACGAGGCTATAGAGAAGGTGAAGGTGATTGAGGAAAGACTTAAGGATGCCCAAAGTTGCCAAAAGTCCTACACGTATGTTAGGCATAGAGACTTAGATTTTTAGGTTAGGGATAAGGTTTCCCTTAAGGTATCTTCCAGGAAGGGAGTAAAGCAGTTTAGCAAGAAGGTGAAGTTCAGTCCTCAGTATATTGGTCCTTATGAGGTTTGTCAGATAATTGGTAAAATTGCTTATGAGTTGGAGTTACCTTCTAGCTTAAGCTTGGTTCATCCGATCTTTTATGTTTCCATGTTGAGGAAGTGCATTGGTGATCCTTCTTCGGTTGTTCCTTTAGAAAGATTAGGTATCATGGATTGTTTTTCTTATGAAGAAGTCTCGATTGATATCTTGGATAGGCTGGCTCATCAGTTGCGGACCAACGATATAGCTTCGGTTAAGGTTCTGTGGGAGAACCAAAAGGTAGAAAAGCTACATGTGAAGCGGAGGAGGACATGAATTCCAAATATTCGCATTTTTTTCTGCTCCTGGGATTCATGCGAAATGTATATGTCTTTAACACATCTTTACTTTCATAGTTTGTTGAAGGAAAGATTAATATCTTTTCCTCTTTGTTTTCAAACTTTATTAAAGATTGGGAATATATTTGATAATGCAAATGACTCTTGCATGTGGTTATCCCTATCTTACCCGTCATTTGGGGATAAATGTTCCTAGTAGGGGATACTGAAATACCTTGATTTATATACCTTAGAAAATTTCCTGGAATTTTGAAATTTGGACCCAATATGACTTATAGGTATGAGTGGTATGTTGGGATAGGGAAGTATGATCCAGTCATATGCTAACCAGTGTTGGTTGGTGGGATGGATTTTGGTTACTGGAATGGGTACGACGTAGGGGTACGAGTCGTATTGGTGGTTATGGTTTGTTTTGTTACTTAACTTAACCTTAGACTTGGTTACTTAGGTTGGATTTGAGTACGAATGGCTCACCATGAGCAGTAAGCCAAGGCACGAGTCGTACCTTGGACTCGTATGGTGGACAATGTCTAAATCTTCCTTGGGTTTAAATTTACCAGGGGTACAGGTAAAAGGTACCAATCATATACTTTAGATACGACTAGGTTGGATAAGTCATATGTTGGACAGTGTTTAATCCAAAGGTTGAGGCTTAGGGTATGAGTTTAGGACGCCACTTGTATTGGAAGGTATGTCTCGAGTGGGTCAGTCATATCCCCGTGATGGGATTTTGGTGCAACTTAAGTGGGGTTATTCTGGATATTTCACCACTTTTCCTAATAAGTCCCCATGACTTCTAACATTCTTGGAATGTTATTTACCCTATTATTCCATTCATTAACACTTAGAAACTCTTCTAAACACTTCATAATTCTCTCAAAAGCTTTTGCGTAAAGGAAGATAGGCTTTCAACTAAAGGATCAATTTGGGGCTTTTCTTGGTGATTTAGTTTCATCATCATTTTGGCTTAAGTCATGTTCTCTTCCCTTATTGTTAATTTTATCTAAAGGTCTGGTTTTATGAATGCTTCCATGATTTCATTGATTGTATGATTTTGGTTTTCAAATATGAATTGGGGGTTTTGATGTTAAATGGTTGATTATGGTTTCCCAAGGATTTAATTTTTCTTTCATATGCATTAATGGTGGTTTTGGATTAATGGATAGAATGGGAATATAACATACTTATAAAAGAGAACTATGAGGCTTTTAGGAATATTTCCCTTTCTTGTTATCTTATTTTTGGGCTACAAAGTCTAAGGTCTTGGATTCCTTGAAATATTATTTATTTACCTTTCAGATTATGCCTCCCAGATGATTTAAAGCTCATGTAAACTCATATGTTTCACCTAAGGACAATATTGGCAGATCTCATCCAACTTGTGGGGTATAGACTAGGCCTATGGTCACTGCTTCTGATTGTCCTTGTGGATTCCCACTTGTCTCCACTAATCTTTATCCAGCTGGTAGCACTCATACTCATCCACCTCAGGGAGATATTACTAATGTTGAGTTTGGCTAATCTATTCATCTGTTGACTCAGTTGGTGACATCTCAGAGATGTCAAACTAGTTCTTCTGGTATTGCGAGGAGTTTATCTGAGGCCCCTAGAGTTGGCCAGTTTATAAGACTAAGCCCTCTAACTTTCACTAGTACTAAGGTTGAAGAGGATCCTCAAAGTTTTATAGATGAGATGTATAAGATTTTCTAGGTTATGCTTGCTACTGAAGTAGATGGTTTAGAAATCACTGCTTATCAGTTGGAGGATACAGATTATCAATGGTATGAGGAATGGGAACAACTTTGGGGGTGATCATGTTGAGTCTGCTTTGTGGGATAATTTCTCAACTGCCTTTCTTGACCGCTTTTTTCATCGAGAGTTATGGGAGGTAAAATCTAAGGAATTTCTGAATTTAAAGCAAGGAGGGATGATAGTAAAGGAGTATGTCTTGAAGTTTCATCAACTATCATGATATGCTCTTGACATAGTGTCTAGTATGAGGGCTAAAGTGAGGAAATTTGCTTTTGGTTTCTCTCATGAGTTGATTTTGGAGAGCAAGGTTGCCTTGTTAAATAAGGATATAGACATCTGTAGACTTATGATGTATTACAGTAGCTTGAGGAGGAAAAGAAGAAGCAGGCAGAGAGTAAATGTAGAGATGGAGAGAAATGGTCTAAAAAGAGGTGGGGCAACCCAGGTTCATATTTGATAGAGATTGCTCCTTATCCAAAGTCATTTGAGAATTGTCATTTTCAGAGTGATGATAGTTATAGGGCACATGGTTCCCAATCTCAGGCCAGTGGGGGGGTTTTTATCTCTATTATATCCTCATTGCATATTTTATGGTCGTTTGTATCGTGGTTTTTGTGATAAGCGGAAGAGCTGGTGTTTTATGGTGGTCAGATTAGCCATGTACAATGAGATTTTCCTTCAAAGGTGCTTCTAGGGACAAATACCTATTGCTACTTTATCATCTCCTATACTAATGGGTGCCACTTCTGGCTCCAGCACTATTTGGAACCTCCTCTATCCTCTTACTACTCATCAGAAGTCTGAGGCATCCCTTGATGCCGTCACTGATATGTTAAAACTCTTTTCTCATAATATATAATATTTACTTGACCTGGAGTCTACTCTTTCTTATGTGACCCCATTTATAGTTGTGAATTTTTGTTTGGGTCCCGAGTGTATTTTGGATCCTTTTTTTATTTCTACTCGATAGGTGACTGGTGGTTTCTAAAAAGGTCTATAGGGGTTGTGTGGTATCTATTGGTGGTAGGGAAACCTTGGTTGATCTGTTTGAGTTAGATATTCTAGATTTTGATGTTATCTTAGAGATGGACTAGTTGCACTCGTGCTATAACTCTTTTGATTGTCAGACACATAAGGTCATTTTTAAATTCCCTATGAGAAAATTACTGAGTGGGAAGAGAGTTCCCTAGTGCCTAAGGGAAGCTTCATGTTGTATCTTAGAGCCCGCAAATTTATTTCTAAGGGATGCCTTTATCATTTGATCTGGGTTAAAGATTCTAACTCGTAGGGTCATTCCTTAAAGTCTATACCCGTGGTTAGTGAATTTCCTGAGATCTTCTCTAATGATCTTTTTGTTGTTCCACCCAATAGGTAAATTGATTTTGGGATTGATCTTCTTTCAAACAATCATTCTATCTATATCTTTCCATATTGAGTGGCTTTAGATGAGTTAAAGGAGTTTAAGCATCAGTTGAAGGATCTTCTTGATAAGGGTTTTACCCTCCCTAGTGTGTCTCCAAGGGGTACTTCTGTTCTCTTTATGCGTAATATGGATGGTTCTCTTCGGATGTGTATTGATTACCATCAGTAGAACAAGGTAACTATGAATAATAAGTACCCTCTTCCTAGGATTGATGATCTGTTTGACCAACTTCAGGGTGCGAAGTATTTCTGAATGATTGAACTCCATTTGGGCTATAACCAGTAAAATATTTGGGTTAGGATATCCTTAAAACTACCTTGCATACCGATATGGACATTATGAGTTCTTGGTTATGTCTTTTGAGTTGACCAATGCCCCATCGGCATTTCTGGATCTCATAAATTAGGTATTCTATTAGTTTTTAGACTTGTTTGTAATTGTATTTATAGATGATATTTTGGTGTATTCAAAAAGTGAGTTGGATCATGCCAATTATCTCCGTGTTGTTTTGCAGTCCCTAAAGGATCAGCAATTGTATGTTAAGTTTTCAAAATAAGAATTTTGGATGAATGTTGTTTCTTTTATGGGTTATGTTTTTTCTAGTGTAGAGATCATGGTGAATCTATAAAAAGTTGTGGTGGTTAAGAACTGGCCTAGACCCACAAATCCAACTAATATTCAAAGATTCTTGGGTTTAGCAAGATATTATAGGAGGTTTGTAGGGAGATTTTCATTAATTATTACACCTTTGACTAGGTTGATTCTAAAAAAGATGAAGCTCTTACGTTTTGATGCTCGAGAAGGGAGTTTTGAGAAGCTAAAAAATAAATTGACTTCTGCTTCGATTTTGACCCTACCCGAGGGTAGTGATGGTTTCGTGGTTCATTGAGATACATCCCGTATGGGACTTGTTTGTGTTTTGGTGCAGCATGGAAAGGTGTAGAATATACTTCTAGGTAGTTAAAAGTTCATAAGAGGAATTAGACAATTCATGATTTGGAGTTGTTGGAGGTGTTGTTCGCATTAAATCTTTGGCAACATTATTTATATGGGGTCCATGTTGACATTTTTTCATATCATAAAAGCCTACAATATGTATTTACCCAGAAAGAGTTGAATCTCAGGAAAAAGAGATGTCTTGAGTTACTCAAGGATTACGACATGAGTCTCCACTACCACCCAGGTAAAGCTAACATGGTTCTTGATGCTCTTAGCAGGTAATTGATGGGGAGTTTGTCTCATGTGGAAGAAGAGAAGCGGGATTTGGTGAAGGATATTCACCATTTGGTTAATCTTGGAGTTTGTCTCCTAGATTCTGAGGATGTTAGTATGTTTGTGCAAGACATAGAGAAGTCATCTTTTGGTGCTGGGGTGATGAAAAAACAAGTGTTGGATCTTATATTAATGCAAATCAAGGATGATGTGGGTAGGCAAAAGGTGATGGGTTTTTAGATTGGTAGTAATTGTACTTTTAGGTACCAAAAGAGGTTGTGTGTTGCTATTGTGGATGGGCTGCGAGGTAGGATTTTAGCCAAATCTCATGAGTCATGTTCTTTAGTTCATCGTAGTTCGGCCAAGATGTATCATGACCTTAAAGAGATCTATTGATGGAATAACATGCAGAAAGATGTAGCTAATTTTCTAGCTAAGTGCATGGTGTGTCAACAAGTGAAAGTGGATCACGTGAGGCCTAGTGGGATGTCTCAAGAAATTGAGTTACCTATATTGAAATGGGAAATGATAAAGATGGATTTTTTTAATGGTCTTTCGCAGTCTCGAAACGAGTTTGATTCTATTTGGGTCGTCATGGAAAGGATGACTAAGTCATCTCACTTCTGCCGGTGAGGACTAATAATTCTACCGAGGATTATGGAAGGTTTTATTTTCAAGAAGTCATGAAATTGTATGGTACTCTTGTCCTATTATTTCAGATTGTGGTACTCAGTTCTCATCTAATTTTGGTGTTCGTTTTAGTGAGTTTTGGGGACTAAGGTCACCCTTAGGATTGCTTTCCACCCACAAACGAATGGACAAGCGAAAATTACCATTCATACTTTAGAGGATATTCTTTGGGCTTGTGTAATTGACTTTGGTGGTTGTTGGGTTGACTACTTACCTCTTGTGGAGTTTATATACAACAATAGCTATCACTCTAGCATTGGTATGCACCTGTTTGAGGCATTGCATAGTAGGAGGTATAGATCTCCTATTGAGTGGTTCAAAGTTGGTGAGGCAAGGTTGTTCGGTCCCAATTTAGTTCATCAAGCTATGGAGAAAGTGAAGGTGATTCGGGATAGGCTTAAGATTGCCCAAAGCCGCTAAAAGTCCTATGCAAATGTGAGACAGAGAGATTTGGAGTTCTATATGGGTGATTGGGTATTCTTAAAGGTGTTTCCCATGAAAGTAGTGATGTATTTGGGAAAGAAGAGGAAGTTCATTCCTCATTACGTTGGCTTTTTTTTATTTTGAAGAGAGTGGGAAGTGAATCTTATGAGTTATAATTGCTTGCGAGTCTGGGTTCTATTCACCTTATGTTTTAGGTGTCCATGTTAAGAAAACAAGTAGGTTATCCTTCCTTGGTGGCCTATTGAAAATATTGTCGTCTCGGATTCCTTGTCTTACGAAGAGGTTCTGATAGAGATCTTAGATAGACATGTTCATAGATTGTGGACCAAAGATGTATCATTGGTAAAGGTCCTTTGGAGCAACCATAAATGTAATACCCTGAGAATCCCAACCGATAGTAGAACCATGCTTCAAGCTCATGAGAAATAAATTTTAGTGATTTCTTAGTTTTATGATCATGTTCGATGTGTATTAAGGCCTCAAATATGTCCTAGCTATTAGGTGAATCAAAACATCCCTTACCGATTGAACTCTTGAGAAGAATTTTGGTATAGTCTACTTCAAACAAGCATATATTTTTTTATACTACAAATTTTTAAGCTCATAATCCACCAATAGATAAATAATTGAATTAGCTTTACAACGATACCAATTTTGTCAAAATTCAATATCAGGGTAAAATGATATGGCCATTTTACATTGAGCTATCCGGACTGCCAAAGTGCAACGGGAAGGCCGACGGACCATCACGCCTGTGATGGACCGTCATCCAAACCATCGCAACTAAGGCAGTAAGCCTGTTTTCTTGCCAAAAAGTGATGGGTTGAAGGGACGGTCCATCCCCAGGGCGACGAATCATCGCTCAAACCATCGGAGACCTCCATTTAGCAATTTTAAACCATTTTTAAAAGGATTTTTGGGTCTTTTCCACTCTTTTAACCCCTAATTAAATCAAATCAAAGATCATAACTTCCTATTCATCCATAGCATCAAAATTAGGGTTCCTTTCAAGGTCAACCCTCAAGAACAAGGTTCAAACGCTTCTTCAAGAAAACTCAAGAATTAAAACATCACCATTCAAGAACCTTCAAGAAATGCCTTAAAGAACACTCTCAAAGCTTCAAAAGTCATCTTGTTCCATCAAATTGAGCCAAATAAGGTATGTGGGGCTTGAACAAGGACAATCCTTTTGTCCTTGTTCCCAAAACTTATTTTTAATTACAAAGATATATGATTTTACATGTTTTCTCATGAAATTGAAGTATGGGTTTATACCCTATGTTGTTATTCTTGAGATTATGATATTTTTCATATTTTAGAAATTGAATTACATGAGTATGTTGATATTATAATGGATATTGCTGAAATTTTCCAGATTTTGAGACGATTTATGAATCTTTATGATATCAAGTATGAATTTTGAGATGTTTTAACATGAGATTGAATTATGGATCACTAAGCCCTACTTGAGATTTAAATATTAAGAACTTTTGTGCTATAATCACCCATAATTTGACGGTCATAGTAGATTTGAAATCCACTTTTCTAAATGAGATTACAAATTTTATAGTTGGGTTCTTTATGAACCATGAGATTATTTTAAAGTTGATTTCCATGAGATGAGCGTAGATAACTAAAGAGAGTAGTATTTAGCACCGAGTCGGGTAAGTTACTATGGTTTCATACCCCAAAACTACGTGCCACCATAGGATTAAGATTTATGGGCCTGAGGCCGAGATAGTGATCACTGAGTTGAGGTTATACTCCCTGGTAAGGGTATGATGCCTCTCCCCAATGTGAGGTTTCTTCCTTAGGAGGACTAAACGTTGGACTCTATGTAGCTCGCATGGTGTATGTCGGTTAAGAGAACCTCCCTAATAGTATGATTTTCAGAGTAGTTTCTTAAAGTATATTTTCCTTTGAAGAAAGTATTTCTTTTTCCTACTAGTAAAAGTAAATAACAGCTTTTGAGTATATTTCTTAAGGTAATTATTTTCCCTAATGATTTTAGGAACTAAGTGTAAAGGCTCACAAAACTTATTCAGATATTGAATTACTTGAGATTTTCAGTTACAGAGTTACAACTCTAGTTTTCAGACACAAAAGTGAGCTCCTTTTTCACTTAGCCTATATGAATTGAGAAAAGTATTTCTTATGCAGAAAGAAATTTCAGATTGCATTTAGTTTACAAGATTACGAGAACAAGAAAAGAATACAGATTTAGAACTAAATGTTGTGACTCACGAGATTTGTAAAGCATGTTTTGCGTCTTATTGCTACTTGTTTCAGTATTTTAGATATTCTAACTTATGTGAGTCACTTACATTTAGCATGCATTGTTTTATAAATGATGACTATGAGATATGTTTTTACTTATGCATCCACCCTCATATACTCAGTACATCCTCAAAGTACTAATCCACATATATGTCTATGTGCTACATTAGCTCAAAATGTAGGTACAAGTTTCAGTATACACATTCAGACTCAGACAGTTGTAGATTCCAGCCTGTGAGATGATGAGTCCTCTTACTTCGGGGACTTCCGTTATACTTATTTATATTCTTTACTTTCTCATTCATACGTATTAATTAGCAATGGTTAGAGTAGATTCCCAACTATCTATAGTTAGTATTAGTAGAGGCTTCATAGACAAAAAGTAGAGTTAATGTATTCAGTTTCAGTTTTTCTTTGTAAAAGCAGAGCTGTAATCATGTGAATTCAGTTTTGTATTGAACAGATTTCAGAAAAGAGTTATCTTCTACTTATTTTGTATAGATTTATCTATTTTATTCGGTTTCTTATGAGTTATGCCAGTAGAAGGGTTAGCTTGGGGTCACTTATGATCCTAAGCACCGTGTAACATCTTGAGACTCATTTTTGGGGTGTTACAATAGAAGAAAAAGAGAATGTGAAGGTTAAGTATCCATTTATATTCTATGTGACGGATGAAGAATCTTGAGGTATGAATTCCGTTCTTCCTTGTTATTAGTTGGGTTTATATTTTGATTCTAGTGTAGTATTGTTATTATCGTGCGAAATGTGTCCAAGATCATCATTCAAGGACGAATGATCCTAAGGGTGGATAATGTAACACCCTCAAAATTTTGGATATTTTATATTTGGTCATCCCATGCTTGAAATATCAATTTTTGACTCAAATTAAGATTGGGGATGTTAAAAAGCTAACTCAAAAGAGTTTTGGAATTTTCGAATGGAGTTCGAGGTAGGTTCAGGTCACGAAGGTAGTGAGACTCCACAATAGTTTCATGTCATGGGGGATAATCTCTGTGATACATCCATGTCACGGAGGTTAGCCTCCACGATAGGGTCTGTGTCACAGAGGTTGGACCTCCGCAATAAGGTCCGTGCCACAAACCTGTGATATTTTGCGGCTATTTTGTTTAATTAAAAGGGGATGAGGGGAAATGGGGACCTTTCACTTATAAATGAGCCTTAGGCACTATATAAACCAATTCTCATAAGTTTTTACTGTGCAAAGGCTATTGCTTCTCTCCCTAAGTCCACTCTATCAAATTTACTTTTTAAGTCAAGGCTAGGGTTCAAGAAAGTGATCAGTAGGGTCCTAAGGGTGTTGTTTTCTTCAAGTTTTAGGAAATTAAGGCATGTATCTCTTTTTCTATTATTTATATTTTCTCAATGGAATAAATTGATTATCAATGTATGATTTTGATGTGGGTTTTGACATAGTTGACAGCTTTTGACATGATTGGTCATTAAATTGATTTTTCCATAGTTTATTATGCAATATTCAAGTTTTATTATTGGTTTTAAACATTGTGGGGTACATGGGAACAGTTAATAAATTGAGGGGTCATTTGTAAACCCCAATATGTTGATTTAACCTTGATATATGGTTTGAAAACAATATGCCCTTAACCTGTTTGTGAAATTGATAATAAATATGTTTTCACATAGTTCAAATTGTTCACTTGTACTAACGCATTTGGGCATAAAAAGACTAATGGAGTATAAATGTTTTCATTGAAAGGCCTTAGTGTCCATGGATTTATTTTAAATTAAAACCTTGGGGTTCGGTTGGTTAAATGGGTTTGAGTCCCAAATGGTAAATTACTTGGAGGTCATTTGAGCCGATGGGTTAGAGTCCCAGTTGCCTAAATAATTGGCAATGGCATGATGCTATTAGCTTTCAAGTGAAATTTTTTTGATGATACCAATGGGTTTCCTTGATGCATAAATGGTTTAATGAAATTGGAATGTATTTTAAATGTTTTAATTGGACTAGAAGAGGGTTGGGTAGCAATCCGTGGAAAGTGGAGGTCCCGAGTGGCCAATATTGGAAATCATGCTAGCTAATGCGGGGTTCGATATGGCTTGGGGTTAGAGTCCCTTTTATGCTTATGACCAGGTGGTTCGAGTCCACCTTATTATATGATTGGGAGGTTTGATTTCACCATCTTACATTAAATGATCGGGTTCTTAAGTCACCTTAGTATATGATTAGGAGGTTCGAGTCCCTTGTGCATATATATGAGATTATTCTCCGATTCGTGCGGCTACACACACTAGGGCCCAGCTTGGGGGTGAGATTCGGGGCCCATATAGCCTGTGGTACCATTATATGACATTTAAGCAATACAGTCCAGGTTAATATTTTAAACATCTATGTTAAGCGTTGTTCCCTACCCCAGCATATGGTATATATATATATGTGTGTGTGTGTGTCTATTTGCATTTGATGGTGTGTATGAATTTTGAGTTTTTTTGAATTATGACACATGTCATTATTTGTTCCCTTTCCTTGAGTTACATGCTAGCGATCTAACCTCTAGCCGCCTTCAGATGTTGTATCCCCATGCGATGTAGGAATTGACCATACTTTTACCTTTCCTGCATAGTGATCAGGTGTTCGTGGTTAGTACATGAGTTGACTTAAAGTGGTGTGCTTCCATCCTTCGGAAAACTTCATTTCATGTTGGTTTCTTATGACAGAATTTAATTAATATTTTCTTTGGCTATGGTCGGGGGTATGTCTTGAATCTTTATTGGTACTCGGTTTTTGTTATAGGCTTTGTATTTAGTGTTGAGTTGGGTATTGTGGATATTTTCGGATGTTGATCAGATACAGATTCTTTTTCCTTGATTTTTTATTACATTTTGTCTTATATCTGCTAGGTGTTCTTAGTTGTATTTAAATAGGCTCGGGGAGCGGTCTCCAGTCTTCAGTGGACTTGGGTTGCCCGTCATGGCCAAGCCCTGGACACCCAGCCTAACCTATAGCTTGTCTAGATATTCCACTCTGACCTTTACCTAAACCTTTTCCCTACCACGTACCGAAGGTAAGGACGTTGTATTTATTACCAAGGAAGAACGTGTCCTCACCATCTGTGAGAAAGTGACTAAGGGGTTTCTGAATGACCTTAAGTTATGAATGTATGACATAGAATGAAGTAATGGATTTCTTCTAAAGTCATATAGTCCATCGATGATATATTCCAGATGTCTCTGCACCAATATGCAAGACACTACTAGACTTGGCTTGTACTAATGAGACCAATGAACCTGGGGCTCTGATGCTAATTTGTTATGACCCAAAAATAGAGTATGTTATGAGACCTGTCACACCCTCCAATAGAAGTAAGCCTATCCCAATCAAAAATAACAATTTAGTAAATTATAATCAAAAGAAGAAGAAGAAGAATCCCAAAAAATATATATAATGGTAAAATAATAATTCAAAGATATGTCGTTGTTATGGTTGTCCCTAGTATAAGACTAAAGATACATAATGATACCAATAGCTAAAGTATCTTAAATATGAGTAAGAATAAGATAAATAAAGAGAGATCTAGTAAGTTTTGAAGTCTGCTAACCACTACCTCGATCTCTGCAACTCCAACACCAAAGGAAAGCAATCTACGATCTACTACTTGAACCAAATACCTACACAAAGTACATAAAAATAAAGAAGGAAATAAAAGCAAGAGTGTGTATGAAAAATACGTGCTCAGCAAGAATCATCGGTAACCAATCCTAATCTAAAGTGATGTAGAGAACCACTATCTTAACCACCTAAGGTTTTCCCAAATAGATCTATAACTGATAGATACTCAATTTTGTCCTATCAGGAAGGCCCAACACAGCATTCGTAGGAGTATCAAGATACAGGGTAGGCTAATTAATCCAAGTAAGTCAACGCTAGTCATTATTATGATCAACAAGTAGAAGAAAGTCACTATAAGGAAAACTTACTGACATAGTATATAAGGATTAATTATCATGTTCAATCAATAATCTATGATAAATTAGTGAGAGTGTGCAATTATGTGTATTTCATGCTACCAATAGATGTGATACTACGTCTCTCACTAATCAAGGTATAAACATACCCAGCATCCCATTATATCATAACTCCTAAATCAACCAAGAGGTAGCATAATATGATGTGATGTAGTGAAAAGAATTGCAAAATACCCAATATCATAAATAAGGTTCAATCACAATAATTTAATACAAAAGTAAATATTGAAATCCAAAATATCCAAAACACACCAAAGAAATGCATGCAATGTAGTAATGATGATAGGATGATTATTAATGAATTAAAGTTGTCGCATAACTTTATGTATATGCCACTGATCCTTATTGCTTTCAAGATAGGGTCCATGGCAGGTCCACAACACGTATACATTCTAATAATCTCAATCTACCTCTTCAGCTAATGTTCATAGATCAAGGTTTATAAAGTGTTTCTCTTATCTCATTCAACCCAATTGGAATATTCCTCGGCTAGGCATTTTTAAAAGTATCTCATTTTCTTTCAGAATCAATATTTCTCAGTGGTACCAATGTCTCATGAATATGTATGTTTGAAATGAGGATTTAATACTCACAACCCATAAATATGAAGAGGTTAATCCATTTACTACATGTAAAAATGAGCTCGTAATCAACTCAATATGTCATAATTTATGATATCAGCCCTCGCTCGACACCACTAAAATGAATAGTCATATGAGACATCAATGTAGTAATGATGATGAGAGATTATTAATGATTGAATGTTGTCACATAACTTATGTATGCACCTACCAAGCCTCCACTCCTAAAATAGGACCTACGGAGAGTTCACAACTAGTATACTTTCTACTAATCTCAATTCACCTCTCTAGCTAATGTTAATAGATCAAGGTTTATAAAGTGTTTCTCTTATCTCATTCAACCCGACCAACAAATCATTCAGTCTAGGAATTTTTAAAAGTTTCTCATTTTCTTTCAAAATCTGCATTTCTTAGTGGTGTCAATGTCACATGAATATATATGTATGAAATGAGGATGTAATGCTCACAATCAGTAAGTATGAAGATGAAAATACATTCAATACTTTTAAAAGTGAGATCATAATCAACTCAATGTGTCAATAATTTATGAAATCAATCCTCACTCGACACCACTAGAATGAATATCATATGAGACATTAATAATATCTTTTCAAACTCCTCACTCGGGTATCATCAATATAAGAATGTAATTTAAAGAACAAATAGACCTATGATAATAAGTCAAGCCCCACTTTGTGACACAATAATATAAATGACAATTTAATGAAAAAATAAGGCCTATGATAAGAACTCAAGCCCCACTTAATGACACAATAATATAATTGGCGATTTACTTTTCAATCATGGCCAACAATATCAATTAAAGCCACCCCTTGGGCATCACAGTAGTATTTTCTCTCCAATCAATAATAATATGCATAAAAGCCCTCACTTGGTCACATGATAATAAATAATTTCTTACGTAAATAATGTTCACATAAGCCCTTACACGAAAACACAAAAAACTAGCAACAATCTAAATAATAATATATTATGAGCCCTTACATGGAAACACAAAAAAGTAGCAACAATCTCAATAATAATATATTATGAAACTACCCAAACCTAGCTTGTCATACCACAAGAACATTTTTTTCAAAGATGACATCATTATCCTAAATTATAAAAAGAAAACAATGCTAGATAACAACATTCTCTACTGAGAGATACTAAACCTCGATAATTACATTAACTATTACAAATATATTTATACACTAAGTATTCTCTAAATCTCAATCATTACACCACTAACAATAATAAGATAACTATCCTCTAAAATATCACTACGCCCTGATTATCACAATAAAATCCTCTATATGTGATTCAAGCTCCAAAATAAGTATTCACTATAAATTTTTTCAAGGTTAATGATCTAACTATCTACATTCTATACTAATCATAACCACAAATAGAAAGACTAATTAAGGTAAGCATTTATGGAACTACAATCCATCAAAAGACTCAAGTACCTGTGGAGATGCTCGTCATTTCAACTAAGCAAGATCCCTAATCCTAAGAGATTCACAAAACACAAGAAAATAAATATAAAACACATAAAAAATTCAAATAAAGGAAAGGTACATCTCAACTTGCCTTCAAAGAGGATCTGCAAGTCAAAACATAGTCTAAAGAATCAATAAGAAGCTTTACTCGCTCGACTCATCCTTAAAGTTGAAAAATCTAATTAAATATGATATATACAAGTCAAATGGTTTCCAACAATATCGAATTGACTATGTTTGTTTTGGGTCCAAAAATTATTCAAAAAATTGACCTCAAAGGAAAAATAGTAAACTTGGAATTTTAGTTAAGAGTCATGTTCCACATACTTTTTGGGTTCTAAAACTGAAAATCCAACTAAAAATAAGTTGAACTCAAACTTGAAGTCAAAGTTTGTAATTTTTCAGTAGAAACTCCAAAATTCATTATCATATGTGGTTTAACATGAGAAACTTTGGAAAAAATTTTACAAATTCATTTTCCCTTGATAAAAGGACCCTAAATCTCATAAATCAATGAGAACCCATTCCAAATCGATCTTCAAATAAAGAACTTTTGATTTCAAAATATTTAATTTCAAAACTAATATTTATAAATTGAAGTCACAAAATATGAGATGGATGTCAAATTTTGGGAATTTTATTTTTGGCCTTCTCATTTTTGAAATATTGATGTTTGACCTAAATCATGTTCAGGGATGTAAAAAGGATAACCCAGAGGAGTTCCAAAATTTTTGGATAGGGTTCAGAGTAGTTTTGGGTCTTGGAGGCAGTAAGAAATCATGACCCGAGACTAGCCCCTAGTCGTAACACGATGCTTAGAACTACAGGTGATCTCAAGCTAACCCATGTGCTGGCATACTGTTGAGCAACTGATATAATAAGTATATAACAAAACTTAATTTGCTGAGTGGAAGCATAATCATGAGAAAACCTAAATGAATGTAATACAAATAAAGTTTACAACATGATAAAACTGAAGAAATAACTTGATTTGCATATTATGACGTTGACTGACTGTCTATAAAGTTTCGACTCTACTAACTATAGATAACTGGGACATTCCATCTATGAAGTCTCGACTCTACTGAATATATATAGCTGGGACATGCCTCCAACTACTATTAATCAATACATATGAATAACCAAAATACAACACATGAACTTTAATGAAGTGGAGTCCCCAAAATAAGGAAACTCATCACCTGTTGGCTGAATGCTAAGATTGTCTGATCCTAATGTGTGGACTACATCTGGTACCTACATTATGAAGGAATGTATCCACAAATACATATATGTGGTCAGTATGCTGGAATGCACTGAGTATATGGAGACATGCAATAAATCATAGAAATATTTAAAGCATGCTTTAAAACTGAGAACATAAGTTATTTGCTGAAACATACATTTAAAACATGGTTACACAGGAAAACTATAAGTCATGGTGAGATTTATAAGTCATGAGTTGAAAATAATTTTGTAAGCTAGGAAGTGGTAAAACATGATTTTTGTATGTAAATCTCATGTAAAGCTGAATAGACTATAACACTTACTGAGGATCATGTATGGATACTGAGAATGAAAACATAAACATGTAAAACTGAGAATTCAAAACCAAGTAAAGCATGTACTAAAATGACCTGAATAACTGATATCTAAATAACTAAAATAATTTTTAAAATTGACTGAATAAATATTGAGATCTGTCTACTTGGTTAAGCAAACCTGAACTGAGATAAACTAAATACTAACTAGAACTGTGGGAGCTATTATGTAACCGACATAAACCATTCAAGTTATCATGGATTCAAACGTCTGACCCACGTTGAGGAGGGTTATTCTATCCTTGCCATCAGAATAGAACCTAAACTGAACTGGAGTGATCACTAAACTAAGCAAATATAGGGCGATGGGAAACACTCTCTGGCGAGGCCCCTAAACCTACAGTGGCATATAGTTTCTGAGTAAGTAGGATGTGTTGAAACCATACTTCCCTCGCGGTGCTAAATCCTACTCCACACTGAAAGATACCAAAATACTAACTGGTGCATGCAGTAAAGATGATAAGCTCAGGTCATGGTATTCTGAAAACATCAGTACATAGAGAGTTTGAAGTAATCATAAACATGTAATTGCTGGTGCTCGACAAGATCATAACAAACTGAGTTTAACAGTAAAATCATACGTTGATTGCCTCATTACTATCAAATTCTAAAACGTAAGTAAACATGTAGGTATCGGGTGTTCATAACCCGCCAGTACTTAACGATTACAGAATTCGATAACAATAAAGTCATAATTCAAAGACCCAAAACATGAAAAATTTCAACGGTTTCATAAATGTAAACATGGGAACAAGTTAACCTTTGGAAATATCATGTTTATATAGTTTAAAGAATAATTTGAGAATTTGGCATAATATTGACTGAACATGACATGGGATTTTGGAACTTTAAGCATGTAGGAGCATGATTCTCATGGGATAAAATAAATAACATGGCTTGGATGAAAAACTACTGAGAAAACATGGATAAATTTCATAATTTACATGAAAGTTGATCATAGTTAGAGTAAAATTCATAATTGAATCAAAAGAGGGTTTTGGGGCTCAACAAGTGAAAAAGACTCATTAATAAATACCCCACATACGTTAATTATTTGAATCCTTAAAGAAGAAGCTTCGAATTGTGACCTTGGATGCTTCAATTCTTGATAAGAAACTTGAATTTTGAGGCTTGAGAGATGACTTGATGAGAAAACCCTAATCTTGATATTCTTGAGAATGGAGATGATTAATGGAGTTTAAAACTGACTAGTAATGGCTAATAACACCTATTTGATGATTTTAAGACATCGGGAGTAGGGTTTGAGGTGAGGAAAAGACCAAAATACCCATAAAAAGCTGAATAAAAATTACAAAAAATTTTAGTTAATGACTTAGTTGATATCTTATCAACTAGTTGATGGCTTATCAACTTAGTCATCACCTTCTCTTAATGATCTGGTTAAGGCTGACGATGAGGTTGATAGCTCATCACATAGTTGATGGCTTATCACCTTAAGTCATCACCTTATAGCTGTTTTTGGTATATTCTAATTAAGGTTGGCGACGAGGTTGATAGCTTGTCACTTAGTTGATGTTTTATAACCTCAACTCATCACCTTGTAGCTGGACTGACATTCTAAAGTAAAATAAGCATATATTTATACTTTGATATAGGATTTAAGTAAAATTAGATGTGCTAGAAATAAGACCCAAAGTTATTTCTTTTGATATATAATGGGACATGTGAATCATTATATTCTTAAAGTTGCACTCGTTTAAAGTTGACCCTTGTAGGATCGGATACTAAAACTCAATCGATACAAGTGTTCTCTACTCAGCTTTGCTCTAAGTGCTTCCTTTTAACATTTTAAACTCGATATCACTTAACATACTAGGTAAATTATCATGACACATATATTCATATCCAAATCTTTGATGAGAGTTTACACATGTAGGAACAACAGTTCAAAGTCTTGCCTGAAAATGTGGGGTATTACATTATCTGCCCCCTGGAATCAATCATCCTCGAATGGTGGATAGGAATTTGTTGAATATTTAGAAGTATGAATAACATAGACATGACATGTCTAATAATGAAGGATACAATTGAGCTGAAACATTAAAAATACTATCATGAAACTGATTTCTGAGTTGGCTTGACTTTATTGACTATAAGGAATTGATTCATGTTGGGAGTTTAGAACTCACTTGAAATGTTCATAATATGATCATACATATAGAACTGTGATATTCTAACCGATGCAACAAAAATCCAAGAGTTATTAAGGATGGAATAAAGTATGTAACTTCTCATTAAAAATTATCCCCCAACAAAGCACATATAGGAATCAAAGGAAAAAGGGCTTTGTGGAAAAGCCAAGTACATTATGTAAGAACGAATCATGAGATAATGAGACTTATGCCATACAAGGGGTGTTCAATGTCTAAGCTGGAATACTTGAAAAAATAAGATCATGCACTGAACACTTATGAACTGAATCAGGACTAAATATCTTAATCGGAGACATGATGCATGGACTGAACTGAATTCATAATTTACATAAATACGAACAAATTACCTATTGGAATAGACATATTCATAAAACTTTGGATTTTAAGACTAGATATAAAGATGGAAACATGGAAAACTATAGGAGTTTATTGGTTTGATTGCCAAACCAAATTTTGGATATACAGACTGAATTATACTGAAAGCTTATACTTAACTGGAGTATTTCTTCAACACTATTTGTAAGAAGCTCTAATAACATTAGGGAGCAAAGAATTTTGGGCATAATCTGAAAAGGATATCTGCACAAGGAATCGTAATATGTCTATAAGTCTATAACATGGAATATAGGCCTATAAAACATAAGCTAGGATAGAATTACTATGGTTTAGGCAATGCAACTGTTACTTTCAAGCTTAGACATACTTCTCAAATACTTCCTAAACAATATGTTTCCCCTTCAATATTGCACTACACTTGAGGCCACTTATAATTTTCACCTGGATATTGATAACTCTATCCACTAAAGTCTGAGCTAAACTGAATTCTCACACTATGTTCAAGCCTACTCAAAATCACAAGGTATAACACATGACACCATAGTACTAGTGTAAACCATGGATTTAATATCCTACGTGCTTTCACAGCTCTTATCTCAAGAATATTACTCCTTACCACTTCAATGACTAACTTCAACCTCTTACTAGGAATTCACTAACTTGCAACGTGCCCATCCACTTCTATACTAATATGAAATTAAAGCCTATCATTATAACCACATATAAACCTTTGGTCAATCAACCCACTTTTGAACTTGACCATATTCTCTAACACCTCTTGTTAATAACAACTTCCATACACTATCCCTAAGAAGACATACATAGAATTCTCAATTAACCATGATATATACCAAAAGTTTTACATCAATCTTCCTTCAACCTTATAGCCTTATATAAAATAAGCATACAATAATATTTCCTCAACAAGGAACATTTACTTTCTCCCATCTAAACCATTGATCATCAATTTTCCATTGCCACTACCTTAACATAAAGAGAGTACATTGAAAGGTTAGAACATGAAGACCTAAAGCACGAAAGATTAACTTTGACACTTAACTGAGGCCTACGAAATAGATTATCTGTAATGACCCGAGACTACCCCCTATTCATTACATAGTGCTTACGGTCCCGAGAGACCACAAGCTAACCCATGAGTTAGTACCTGTAGTGAGCACTAAATAATATAATCATGAATGAAGAAGAGTAACTGAAATGCTCCAAGGTTTTAATAATGAAATAACTACTAAATTATGAATCTGATAAAATACTAAAAACTAAATAGTCTGAACAGGTAATTGTAGTATCTGAAAAGCCTCTTAATTAAATACTGTGAGTTGATGAGACAAGCCCCAACTAAATCTACTAACTACTGAGATAAAGACATAAAGTAATATAACCTATCCTCAGATGATGAGGACTTACCAATGCTACTGTACAGCTGATAATCTAAGAATCGAGGTGCGATTCGGGAACTGAGAGTCAGCACCTATGATATGAGACATCATAGCGTAGAGAAAAGGTATGCGATCAGTACTTTGAATGTACTGGTATGCTAAATGAGGTAGGCTGATATGCGTGGTCTCATGAATAGGAATAATAATAATTAATTGGACATGCATATAAAGCATAGGGTACTGACTAAAGAGCATGATATCTGTAGATATTGAAAATGCATGAAAATCTATAAATATTGTAGATGCATGAACAAGTATATAACATAAACTGAGTAAAATCTGTAAACTAAAATACTGAGATAACTAAAATCTGTATGCTTTGGTCAAACAACACAAAGACTAAATAACTGGGCTGGGACTGTAACTAAGACTATATCTGAGACTGTGGGAGGTATCATCTAACCAAAATTCATAATTTAACCTAATCGGGGTCTGACCTGTAACCCCAGCTGGAAGGGTGTTAATACCGTGGCACGGGTAAAAATAATGGTTGTGCGGAAAACTGATATAATGTCCAAAGGACTAAGGGTATCAAGCCTAAACTAATGGGTGACCCCTGGGAGATAGTCAAGCCTAACCTGATGGGTGACTACTCATATCCTACGTTGGCTATATAGTTCTGGAGTCTAGAGACTACTACTAATTACTCTGCCTATCTGACAGGAAAGCTGTCATCCCTACCCAAATACCCTTAAACAAATTTTAAAACACAAGCTGGAAACTAAAATCCCAATTTTTGACCTTAGTGCGATGTGCCACTATCACACCAAGCCACTGGAAAAGAGACAACTGGGACTTGGACAAACACCGCGATGCTCCACCATCGCGGTAAGCATGTGGATGCCAATTTGGCCATTTTTGCAATGCGCATGGATCGCGGAGGCCCACTGGAAATTGACAAATGTCAAATGACCTATGCTGGGACCCCCACGGGATCGTGAACCCTCACTGGAATTTTCCAAATGGGAGATTGTCCTGCTCCGCGATGCGCTAAAGGTTAAAATGATGGGGTTTTGCTATAGAAACTTAAAATCATCATAACTTCTTACCCGATTATCAGATTTGGGTGAATGTTATATCATTGGAAAGCTAATTGAATTTCCTATGCAATAGCAGGCTTTAAACTGAAAAATAATATAGTTTTTCAAAAATTTCATATATGAATACTCATGTATTGGGACTTAGATTGTGCTAGGGAAATATAGGGAGTTATAATATCTCCCCCTAAGGGTCATTCATCCCCAAATAAAACTTGTTAAGCTAAGGGAACTGATGGACTGAGCTTACACACTGAATATGCATGTTTGATGCATGGAATGCATGACTAAACTGATTCATGAATGCATGACTGACATGAACATGATGTGCAACTGAAACTAGCATGATATAAAATATCTTAAGAAGATTTGTTACCTTATACTGAATTTGGATTCGCGGAGAAGAGATGAGAGTACTTGGTCAGTATATCTGCCTCTACTTCCCAAGTGGCTCCCTTATCAGACTAATTTTGCCAAAGAACTTTGACTAGTGGAACTTCTTTATTCCTTAGTCAATGAACTTGACGATCAAGCATTTCGACTAAAACTTCCTTAAAGGAAAGACAATTCTGAATATCTATACTTTCTAAGGTAACAACTACAGCTTGATCACCAACATAATTCTTCAATAATGAGAAATGGAACACTAGGTGTACTGAGGCTAAATCTGAAGGTAAGTCTAGCTCATAAGCTACCTTTTCAAAACGACTAAGGATTATGAAGGGACCGACATATCGGGGACTGAGTTTCCCTTTCTTATCGAATCTCTCCACTCCCTTCATAGGAGATATTTTCAAGTACACGAAGTCATCGACCTTAAACTCAAGGTCCTTTCTCCTTACATATGCATACAATTTCTATTAGCTCTGGGCAGCCCTAAGCTTTTCTCTGATCAACTGAACCTTCTCTAATGCATCAAACACCAAGTCAGGCCCTACTACTACAGCCTCACCTACTTCAAACCAACCAATTAGAGATCTACATCTCCTACCTTAGATAGTCTCAAATGGAGCCATACGGATACTGTAATAATAGTTGTTATTGTATGCAAATTTAATCAAAAGCAAATGGTCATCCCAACTACCCTTGAAATCAACAACGCATGCTCTCAGCATATCTTCTAGATTTTAAATGGTCCATTCTTCTTGGCCATCTTTCTGAGGGTGGAAGGCTATACTGAGGTGGATTAGGTACCAAGACCCTTTTGGAACACTTTCTAGAAGTAAGAGGTAAATTGAGTACCTCTATCTGTGATGATAGATAAGGGAACACCATGCAACCTAACCAACTCTCTAAGATAGAGATTGGCATACTCCTGGGCTAAATAAGAGGTATAGACTGGCATAAAATGAGTTGATTTGGTTATCCTATCTATGATAACCCAAATAGAGCCATGCTGATGATGGGTATAAGGCAAACCTATCATAAAGTCAATGTTCACTTTCTCCCATTTCCACATAGGAATACTGAACTCTTGTATGGACCCACTAGGTTTCTGGTGCTCAATCTTAACTTGCTGGCATGTAGAGCAGTTAGCTACAAAATCTGCAATATCTTTCTTCATCCCACTCCACCAATAGATCTCTCATAAATTGTGGTACATCTTAGTGGCCCTTGGATGAATAAAGTAACACGCACCATGTGCTTCTGCAAGAATTCTTTGCCTCAAATCATCTACACCAGGCACACACAATCTACCCTGACAACGTAAAACACCATCTCCCCATTGGGAGAAAATTACTACTTTCTGATCTCTGATTGATTCTTTTAACTTAACTAGATTGGAATCCCTATCCTGCTTTTCCTTCACCTTAGAAACTAGAGATGACTCTGAGCTACTTTTCACCCATATACTACCTTTTGCTAAATAGAGTAAATGGACACTTAGTCGGCCAAGCTGATGAACTTCCTGAGATAACTTTTTCTTACCATCCTCAACATGAGCTACACTACCCATAGACATTCTACCAAGAGCATCAGCCACTATATTGGCCTTACCTGGACGATATAGAACACTCATGTCATAATCTTTCAATAACTCTAACCATCTTCTCTGACGTAAATTCAAATCTTTCTGAGAGAACACGTACTGAAGGCTTTTGTGATCTGTTAACATATCTACATGTACCCCATAAAAGTAATGCCTCTGGATCTTTAATACAAACACTACAGCTGCTAGCTCAGGATCATGAGTCAGATAATTCTTCTCATGAGGCTTAAGTTATCTAAAGGCTTAGGATATGACCTTACCTCTTTGTATGAGGACACAACCTAAACCTACTATGGATGCATCATAGTACATAATAAAACCATTTAAACCATCTGGAGAACTAGGGCTGAGGTGAGTCGAGTCTTCAACTCCTGAAAACTCTTCTTGCATAAATCTGACCACTGAAACTTAACTTTTATCTGAGTATATTTGGATATGAGTGATGCAATAGATGAAAACCCTTCAACAAACCAATGATAATAGCCAGCTAAACCCAAGAAACTCTTGATATCTAAAGGAGAGATGGGTCTAGGCCAGTTTCTCACCACCTCAGTCTTTTGAGGATCAACTCTAATGCCATCACCAGAAATAATATTGCCAAGGAAATCTACTAATCTTAGCCAAAAGTCACACTTACTGAATTTATCAAACAACTAATGAGCTCTAAGAGTCTGAAGCACTACTCTGAGGTGGTCTACATGCTCATTTTTGCTACAGGAGTAAACAAAAATATCATCAATGAAGACTATGACGAACATGTCTAGGTACTGCTTGAACACTCGGTTCATCAAGTCCATGAAGGCTGCTGGCAATAAAGAAGGACATAACTAGAAATTTAAAGTGACCATACCAGTTCAAAAAGCTATTTTTGGAATGTCACTATCTCTGATCCTGAGCTGATGATAGCTTGACGTAAGGTCTATCTTGGAAAAATAGCTAGCACCCTAAAGTTGATCAAACAAGTCATCGATTCTAGGAAGTGGATATTTATTCTTGACTGTGACTTTGTTCAACTAATAGTAGTCTATGTATATTCTGAGAGCACCATCTTTTTTACGCACGAATAGAATAGGTGCACCCTATGGGGAGATATTGAGCCTGATAAATCTCTTTTCTAGGAGATCATTTAATGATTCTTTCAACTCTTAAAGTTTATCTGGAGCTATTTTGTATGGCGAAATAGATATAGGTTGAGTATCCAAGAGAAGGTCTATTCCGAAGTCGATTTCTCTTTTGAAAGGAACTCTGGGAAGATCTTCAGGAAACACATCTGAGAATTCTTTTACCACTGGGGCTGACTCAAGCTTAGGAGTTTCTGAGTTAGAGTCTTTGACTCGTACGAGATGGTAGACACACCCCTTGGATATTATCTTTTTGGATATAAGGTATGAAATTAACTGACCCTTAAGAGTTGTAGTACTACCCCTCTATTCAAGGACTGGTTCATTTGGGAACTGGAAATGAACTATTCTGTTTCTATTGTCAACTGAGGCATAGCATGAGTGGAACTAATTCATGCCAAGAATGACATCAAAATTTATTATCTCTAACTCCACGAGATCAACGGAGGTAAGTTTCTAAGATATTATGACCAGACAGTTCCTGTATACCTGTCTGGCTATAATAAAACACCCATTGGGGTAAACATTGGAAAGGGCTCTGCTAGAGTTTTGGGACTGACTCTGAAATTGACTGCTATATATGGAGTTACAAAAGAAAGTAAAGCTCTAGGGTCTAGTAAAGCATAAATATGTAAATGAAAGACCTGCAACATACTAGTAACTACGTCAGGAGAATTTTCCTGATCTTGGCGGGACTGAAGAGTATATAATCTATTCAGACACTGACCACTGGAAGCGCTGGAAGTGGCACCCTATTGAGTAGGTCTGTCGGATGGAACTGACGACTGATGAGATTGGCCCTATTGGCATGCATCCATACCTTTTAATAAACTACTCGGTACTCCCAAATCTGATGGCCTGGCTTGCCATACTCGAAGAACATATCACTACCCACTCTATACTCCCCTTGATAATGTCTACCGTACTTCTAACATAAAGGATTGGTACGAGCACTACTAACACTGACCTAGGACTTAGATCCCGGTACCCTATCCCTATTGTTGCTTCTAAATTTGGGTACTGAACACTAACGTCAGAAGGTACTGTGGATGAAGACCTCTAATAAAACTAAGGATGGTTACCACCTTCTGACTTTGGCTGATTGAAATTAAAACTACCTATCCTAGCTATTTTGTTTCCTCTCTCCCTCTCTTTAATCTTTTACTCCTCTGCCTATTGAGCATGGACCATCAGCCTAGACAAATCCATCTCACTAATCATTATTATGGTCCTACACTTCTTGACTATACTATTAGGTATGCCAGACACAAACTTACTCATCTTGGACCTACTTTCAGTTACCACATGAGGAGCATATCTAGCTGCTCAGTGAAATTTAGAGAATACTCCCTCACACTCATGTTGCCTTGCCTCAAATTAATAAATTCTAGCACTTTGGCCTCTCTCAACTCTAATGGAAAGAATCTGTCTAAGAAAGTCATGGAAAAATCTTCCCATTCTATAGGTCCTGTATCAACACCTCTATTAACTTTCCACTACTTAAACCAAGTATGGGCTACATCCTGGAATTGATATGCAGCAAACTCGGCACTCTGACTAGACTTTACCCCCATATATTTGTTACCATTTGATCTATATCTAAGAATTCCTGAGGATCTTCTTCAGACCTGGATCCTGTGAAAGAAAGAGGATTCATTCAGGTGAAATCCCAAATTTAGGTTGCAACAGTATTGGCCAATGGATTGGCAAGGACAGTACCTGGTCATTCATTCTATGCATCTACAAAGTTTTCTAGAGTAGTAAATGCAGCCCTGAATTCTGCGTGAGAGACATGCTCATCCTGAGGATCTGCCTGGATGGGCTAAGGGGCTGGCTGAGTTCCTATTCTTCTTTTATTCTTCTTAGGAGGCATGTTCTATAAACAAAAGGAGGAAATGGATAAGATTGAGATTTTAACTTTAGATAATGCTCAATCGCACCACATGAATACTTCAAAGAAGGGAAACATTTTCCTAAACGCCTTGTAGCCTCTCGTCCATAAGTGTGGCGCGCTACATACCTATGGACAAGACTCTACTCGACGTGGCTTTTGGACTTCCTAGGACACTATAAAACCTTAGGCTCTAATATCAAGTTTGTACAACCCAAGACTACCCCTAGTCCTTACACAGTGCTTACCATCCGGAGAGACCACAAGCTAACCATGAGCTAGTACCTGTTCTGATCACTAAATAATATAATCATGAATGCAGAAGAGTAACTAAAATGCCAAAAGGTTTTAATAATGAAGTAACTACTGAATTATGAATCTGATAAAATACTGAAAACTGAATAGTCTGAATAGCTAACTATAGTGTCTGAAAAGCCTCTAAACTGAATACTGTGAGTTCATAGGACTGGCCCCAACTAACTCTACTAACTACTGAGATAAAGACATGAAGTAATATAAACTATCCTTAGATGATGAGGACTCACCACTGCAACTGTACTGTTGATAATCTGAGAATCTAGGTGCAATCCGGCAACTGAGCGTTAGCACTAATGATATAAGACATCATAGCACAAAGAAAAGGTATTCGATCAGTACTTTGAATGTACTAGTATACTAAATGAGGTAGGCTGATATGTATGGTCTCATAAATAGAAATAATAATAATTAACCAGACATGCATGTAAGGCATGGAGTACTGAATAAAGAGCATCAAATCTATAGATACTGAAAATACATGAAAATCTATAAATATTGTGGATGCATGACCAAGCATATAACATAAACTAAGTAAAATTTGTAAACTGAAATACTGAGATAACTGAAATATGCATGCTTTGGTCAAACAACACTGAGACTTAATAACTAAGCCGGGACTGTAACTGAGACTATATCTTAGACTGTGGAAGGTACCATCTAACCGATATTCCACAATTTGAGCTAATCAGGGTTTAACCTGTAACCCCAGCTAGAAGGGTGTTAATTCCATGCCAGGGGTAATAAAAATAGTTGGGTGGATCCATTAAACTAATATAATTTCCAAGGGACTAAGGGTGTCAAGCCTGAACTGATGGGAGACCCCTGCGAGATATTCAAGTCTAATCTAATGGGTAACTACTCATATCCTACGCTGGCTACATAGTTCTAGAATATTGGGACTACTACTAACGACTCTACCTATCTGGAAGGGAAACTACTATCCCTACACTCAATCGTTGCTAAATCCTACTCCTCACTGAAAGACACTGTGATACTAGACTATTCTGAGTTGAATAACTGATATTTGACTATTCTAATAATGCTAATAATATAATATGAAGACTATTCTGTAATGTACTAAGACTAGACTAAATAAACGGCTATGGTTTTTGGGTATTCAATACCCCCAGGACTCAAAACAATAATACTGAAAAGACATTAAATCTTGAAGGTCAAAACATGAAGGCTCTTATTAAATAAATCACTTTTGTAGGCATTTTATCAAACACTTGCACTTCATAGTTTAGTCAATTCATGGGAATAGTATAAAACTTTAAATAATAGCATGAATTCAACATTTATAACACTAAATAATGATCTAATTTGAAGAATGATAATATTAAAACATAGAGGATTCGATAACAACGATAATTCAATTAAAGTATGGTTTAAAAATCAATATTCAAGGAAGTTCATGGAGATTCATAGTTTTAAATCATAATTTAATATCATAAATCTTGAAAAGATGATATATTTGTAATTAAAACGGATACTTAGACTCCATGGATGGAAGGAATCCAAGGGTAAACATCTAACATACCTGGGATGATGAATTTGGAAGGATTTATGAAGAGTTTTTTATATTTGACCTTGATTCTTGAGAGCTAGGATTTCTTGTTCTTGAAAGAGGGGATTTTTAATTTGAGAGAAAGTGAATAATGATGAGTATTTAGGTCAATTAGGGGTTAAATTTTGTGTTTAGGGCAAGTCTAGGACTTAGGAAAAAGACCCAAATACCCTTAAACGAATTTCAAAACACAAGCTAGAAACTTAAATCCCGATTTTTGGCCATGGTGAGACACGCCACTATTACTCCAAGCCATTGGAAAAAGGACAACCCAGACCTGGACAAATGGCGCAATTCACCACCATCACGATAATCATGGGGATGCCAATTTGGCCATCTCCTCGACACGCTATGATCATGGAGGCCCACTGAAAATTGACAAATATCAAATTGACCTACGGCACGATGCGCCAAGATCGCAGACCCTTATTGGAATTTGCCAAATGGGAGATTGGCCTGCTCCATGATGCAATAAAGGTTAAAATGATAGGGTTTTGTGACTGAAACTTAAAATTGCCATAACTTCTTACCCGATTATCAGATTTAGGCGAATTTTATATCGTTGGAAAGCTAATTAAATTTCCTATGAAATGGAAGGCTCTAAACTGAAAAATAATGAGTGTTTCAAAAATTTAATATATTAATACTCATGTATTGGGACTTATATTATGCTAAGGAAATACGGGGTGTTATGGTATCTAAGGCATGAATTCATTAATGAAATCTAAATTGAGGACATACATGACATAATCTGAATTTCACTGGTTATTTAGGAGAGTAGCATAAGTACCAAGAACTGAACATACTATAAAGCATGAGTACATGAGTCATGAGCTGTATGACCCTGAGTTTGGAGTTCATGAGTAGGTTTCATAATGACTTAAGTACAAAAACTTATACCGAGATAAGAAAGGGGTCGGGCATCTTTCTCCCCAGTTATTTCTCTAAAACTCATTACCATCACTACTAGAATCTGAGAGCTTTACTTGGTTTTTTGTTCTGTCATCTCCCCCTTAGCTTTAAGCCTTCATTCTAAGACTATGGACCTTAATAAATTCTAGACTAAACTGCAACCACTTTACTCTAGATTCCAAGATATAACAGTACACATAAATAATAAAATCACCCTGAAAGACCATATCTTAAGTGTAAAACCCACTGATACTACTTCCTTATAAGATACAACTCTTAAGTTTCTATATCCCCAATAATCATCATATAATAACTTAAACACTAACTTAGAATTTTCAGGAGTATCACCATATTGTGAGTTCACAACCATCTAGAATTTCAAATCTTCTTTCTATTAGCTCAATCATTTGAGATTCATACTTAAATTCCAACACCTAACATGGATATTCCCAAACTTTTAATGAACTATACTAAATTCCTGCATAGCCTACTAATATCACATTTCCAAACTTATATTTTTTTCCTAAACCGTTAGAATTACAATTAGACCAACATGCCTAAAATCAACAATCTATAACCCATAATATAGCAGGTAAGAACATCATATACTACATAACTAGCCTCATTCGCACTTAGCAACTTAAGGGTACTATCTAAGAACACACACATTAAAAAATTAGAAATAACACAATCCCATATCACCTTGGGTATACCTCTAGATCATACACACATTATCATACTTAATTTCAAATCAATAAACTTAAATTCTTGCATACACTGTTTCAAGCCTACTGGTTCACTTTTCAGACAACTAGCCCTATGGATACAAAATCTACTAAATCCAAATAAATACTATACCACTTCACTGCTATTAATCTTCTAGGTACATGCTTCTAACTCTAGATCATATGTTGCCATAGAATTCTGAGAAGGGATCTAAGGGCACATAAGACTTTGTCTTAGGGCACAATTTTCATGAATAGGAATAAAAAAATTTAAATATTAGAACATAAGAGTACTGATGGAATCCTTTTCATCCTTCATATAATCCCATAACTGTCTATGGGGATTGTCTGAGAAAATTTTATCGGTAGGAATTTAAGCTTGATTTTTTCTGTTACCTCAAGAATAAGGCATAGTTAGCACGAATAGAGCAACACGAGAATCTATATAAGTTTCTTAGAGAACATCTCTGTAGCACGATCTGAGATATGAAAGAAAGGAATTATTTCTTAAATGTCCTATAGCCTCTCAAAGAAAAGTATAGATGTCTCCATACTGTTCCTCAAGATTCTACTTGACACAGCTTTATAGACACCCTAGGAAAGTTGAACCTTATGCTCTGATACCAAGTTTGTCACGACCCTTGACTACCCCTAGTCGTAACACACTGCTAAGAACTATAAGTTATCCCAAGCTAACCCATGTGATAGCATACTATTGAGCAACTGATTTAATATGTATATAACAAAACTTAATTTATTGAGAGAAAGCATAATCATGAGAAGATATAAATAAATGTAATACTGATAAAGTTTACAAAATGATAAAATTAAAGAAAGAAATTGATTTACATATCATGACTCTGACTAACTGTCTATGGAGTCTCTACTATACTGATTAAAGATAGCTAGGACATGGCTCCAACTATCACTAATTAATGCATATGAATAATCAAAATACAATACATAAACTATAATGGACTGGAGTCCCCGAAATAAGGAAACTCATGACCTACTGGATAAATGTTGAGAACTATTTGATCTGATGTATGGACCACATCTGGCACCAACATTATCAAGGAATGTAGGCATTACACATGTATATAGGATCAGTACGTTGGAATGTACTGAGTATATAGAGATATGTACTAAATCATGAAAATATTAAAAACATGCTTTAAAACTAAGAACATATGTAATTTGTTGAAATATGTATTTAAAACATGGTTAAACGTGAAAATTATAAGTCATAGTGAGATTTATAAATCATGAACTGAAAAATAATTTTGTAAGTTAAGAAGCGATAAAACATGAATATTGTATGTAAATCTCATTTAAATTACTGGACTATAAAACTTACTGAGAATCTTGTATTGATACTGAGCATGAAAACATGAACATGTAAAACTGAGAATACAAGACCAAGTAAAGCATGTACTAAAATAATCTGAATAACTGATATTTGAATAACAAAAATAATATGTAAATTGACTAAATAAATACTAATATATGTCTACTTGGTCAAGTAAACTTGAACTACAATAAACTGAATAATTACTGAAATTTTGGAAGTTATCCTGTAACCGACATAAACCATGTGAACTATCATGGAGTCCAACGTCTGTCCCACATTGAGAAGGATTGTTCTTTCTTTTTCATTGAAATAGAACCTGAACTAAACTGAAGTGATTACTAAACTGAGCCCAAATAGGCCAAGGGAAAAAACTCTCTGGCGAGGCCCTTAAACCTATGGTGGCACATAGTTTCTGGGAAAGTAAGATATGTTGGACCCAAACTTTCCTCTCGGTGCTAAATCCTACTCCTAACTAAAAAAGGGTAAAATACTAATGGATGTATGCACGGAAGCTGATAAGCTCAGGTAATGGTATTTTGAAAACATCAGTACATAAAGAGTGTGAAGTAATCATAAACATGTAAATTGATAGTGCTCGATGTAATGATAACAAACTGAGTTTAACAATAAAATCATGGGTTGACTGACTCATTACTTTAAAAGTCTAAAATATAAGTAAATATGTCGGTATCAGGTGTTCATAACCTACCAGCACCGAATGATTACAGAATTTGATAACAATATTTAAAACAGTGGCATAAAGTCATAATTCAAAGACCTAAAATATGAGGTCTTTGACTGAATAGAACATGGGGTTTTGGAACTGCAAGCATATAGGAGCATGATTATCATGGGATAAAATAAGTAACATAGCTTAGATGAAAAACTAATGAGAAAACATGGATAAATTTTATAATTTACATGAAATTTAATCATAATAAAAGTAAAATTCATATTTGAATCAAAAGATGGTTTTAGGGCTTAATGGGTGAAAGGGACCCATTGATGAATACCCCACATACCTTAATTATTTGAATCTTTGAAGAAGAATCTTGGAATTGGTAACTTTGATGTTTGAATTCTTGAGAAGAAACTTGATTTTGAGGCTTGGGAGATGACTTATGAGAAAACCCTAGTCTTGATGTTCTTGAAAATGAAGAGTATTAATGGAGTTTAAAATTGACTAGTAATGGCTAATAACCAATATTTGATGATTTTAAGTCATGGAGAGTAGGGTTTAAGGTGAGGAAAAAAACAAAATACCCCTAAACAAACTAAATAAAAATTGTAGAAATTTTTAGTTGATGACTTAGTTGATAGCTTATAAACTAGTTGATGGCTTATCAACTTAGTCATCACCTTCTTTTAATGATTTGGTTAAGGCTGATCATGAGGTTTATGGACCATCACTTAGTTTACGGATTATCACCTCAATTCGTCACCTTGTAGTTGTGTTTAATCATATTATGCTTAAGTGCAATACCCCATACTTTTTCCTAGCTAATTTCATCTCAAGCATGTCTAGCCTTAGCTTCTAAATGGAATGATGATTATTCCATGAGTAATTTTCAATAATTTCACTTTTTTCATGTGGGAAATTCAATAAGCTTTCCATCGATATAAGATTCGCCCAAATTCGATAACCGGGTTAGAAGTTACGACTATTTCAAGTTCCCGTCGTAAAACAGCGCCATATTAGACAGTGGCACGCTGCGCCATAAGAGAAAATGGCATTTAGAAAATTCCAGTAAGGGTCCACGATTATAGTGCATCGTTCCAGGACCCAAATTCAGAATTTTCCTTTTCCAGTGTCTTAGCAGGATTTCCTCCGCGTCGCGCCAAAGTTTTAGGTCATAAAAAAAGAGGAAATGATATGGCTCCACATAGCGCCGCATCGCGCCAGGGGTTCAGTTCAGGAAAATTTTACTAAAATTAAATGATGCGTCTAGGGTTAAAAGTGTAAAATTTTCACCCCTATTTAAGCCATTTAACACGCGATTCAGCCACTTTTCACCCAAAATACACTCTCTTCTCTAAAAAAACAATCAAGAACAAGATAGGGTTTTTATAGAAGATACAATTCCAAGAAAGTTTCACCATCAATCTTCATGAAATCACGACTAAGGTATGCATAGTGTACATTCCTGGACTCCTTTCATCTATGAAGCCCAAGAATCCCTTTTTTTAAATTCAAGTTATGGATTTTCTTATAAATTTCATGATTCGGCTGCTCTTGTTCATGTTGATAATGATTAATTGAATTGTATTCCATGAATGAGTGCTAAAATTCCATATGGGTTGATTTGTATAGGTATAGATTCATGAAATCCTATGACTAAACCCCTGAATGATGAAATTAGAATTGAATCATGATAGTTAATTGTTGTATGATGTTGTTTACACATTCTATGCCTACCATGTGTTTGATTAAATGCCTAGATGAAGGAAAAGTGTCTAATTAGCATGATATCATGAAATCCCTATGTATGTACAAGCTTATGCCTATCACATGTTTGATGAAATGCTTCAGTAAATGTATTATGATGATTATTATGTATTCAAGCAAGTCATGCTTTGTTAGTTTCGTTCTATTGAGTCCTGGGGGTACTTGTACCCGAAAGATTAGCTGTGTGCCTAGACCCATGTCATGTTTTCACGATACTCTCAGTTAAGCTATGAATCCTTAGACTTCAGATAGTTTTATGACTTGGGGAATCTCCATGATCTCATGACCTCAGTTAGTATTTAGATATCAGTATTATCCTGTCAGTCACAAAAATTCAAAAATTTACCTCATGTTCAGTTTAGTAAATCATGTTCAATGTCCATTCAAATAAGATTAGAAATTACCACCGAGTGAACCCAAGAATGGGAACACACACTATCGGATGAGGGTGTGATCCTTAGCAATCATCCTTGCATTTCAGAACTATATAGCCAGCATAGATTGAGACATCAACACCATCGATGAGGGTTGATAAGGTGGATAAGCATGTTAGATAAGGGCCCGACCATTCTTATACTGGAGATACTATCAGATGATGGTCATCCACAGCTTTTCCTTACCAGTGGCACAGTATTGACACCCTTCTAATTGGGGTTGCAGATTGGACCCTAACTCAGTCATAATGGTGTATTAAGGGCATGTCGGTTAGATAATTACTTCCCACAGTTTCATGTTATAGAATCAGGACTGTCAGACATAATCAATCAGTCTCAGTATTAGAAGTCAGATAGTTCTTCAGATTTTAGGTCTACTAGATACAGTCAACTCAGGTATAGTACAGAACTCAGATAGTTCCATCAGATTTAGGACTGTCAAATATAGTCACTCATGTTATCAATTATATTCAGATTCAGTAACCATGTTATCACAGTATTAGTGTAAGTTTTTATATCTCATGCATATATTCTCACACTCATGATAGTTAGTCAGTTATTATTATTGTTTATGCATATGAACCATATACATTCAGCCTACCTCACATGCATACCAGTACATTCAAAGTAATAATGCATTTGCAGTATAGTGTCTTATACCATATGTTTAGAGACACGAGCTCCAGAGAATAGTAGATTCCAGATATCCATAGACAGAGTTAGAAGTGAACCCTCATCTTTCAAGGACATGATTATTTCCCTATTAGCTCATTAATCAGTTTATTAGTTGGAGTTAGTTGGGGACATGTCCCATCAACTCCTTACTCAGACATTTCAGTCAGTTAGAGGCTTTCTAGACTATCATGTTTCAGAATTCAGTATGTTCAGTTTTGTTTTGGGTATTATATTACCCTACACAGATGTTATATCATTCAAATCATGTTCAGTATTGAACCTTATGGCCTTTCAGTTATGTTTCTACATTATTCAATATTTTATGCAGCATATAGGTACAGATATCAGTCATGGGTTAGCTTTTGGTCCTTCAAGGTCATGAGCACCATGTAGCATTCCGAGTACTAGATTTGAGATGCCACAAACTTGGTATCAGATCCTAAGGTACAATAGAGTCCTAGGAAGTTTGAAAGCCGCATCTAGTAGAGTCTTGTACATGGGTGTGTTGCACACTACATTTATGTGCAAGAGGCTATAAGATGTTTTAGGAACAATTTCCCTTTTTTTGGTACTCATGTCATGCCAGTGAGCATAATTTCAAGTGAATCCTCAGTCTAATCTATTTCCCCCTTTCTTCTATAGAACATGCCTCCTAAAAAAAGACACAAAAATCAGTCAACCCCCCTGCCTGAAGATCCTTTGGGTGATCATGTTTCTCATGCGGAGTTTAGGGCCGCATCCACTACTTTTTCTAAGTCAGTTGCCGCTAAAAATGATCGACCAGTATTTATTACGGCCAACCTAATGGCTAATTCAGCCGCAGCTAGGATTTGGGACTTTACTCGAACGAATCCTCCATCCTTCCTTAGGTCTAAGGTAGATGAGGACCCTCAAGAATTCATTAATCAGGTTCAGAAGGTGAAAGACATCATGGGGGTGACTACTATTGAGAGTATTGATATAGCTGTATATCAGTTATAGGATATGGATTATACTTGGTTTAAACAGTGGAAGTCAGAGAGGTCAAATGATGTAGGTCCTATAGAGTAGGAGGACTTTGTCACTATATTCTTAGACAGATTCTTTCCCTAAGAGTTTAGAGAGGCTATGGTGCTAGAATTCATCAATCTCAAGTAGGGAAATATGACGGTGAAAGAGTATTCTCTTAAGTTTACTCAATTAGCCAAATATGCCCCTCATGTGGTTGCAGACAGCAGACCCAAGATTAGTAAGTTCGCTTCAGGGGTAAATGATAGCATGGTAAATGAGTGCAGATCTATCATGTTGAATAGTGACATGACTTTAGCTAGGCTTATAACTCATGCTCACCAGATAGAGGGGCAGAAGATTAAGTAGAGGGAGAAGTAGAATAAGAGAGCAAAGACAGCTATTTTCAACTTCGCTCAGCCTAAATCATGAGAAAACCGTTCTCAGTTTTGTCCTAAGTCATTAGTTCCAGCACCTTCTTCAGCCAGTGCTCCAGTTCCTAAGTTTAGAGAGGGTAAAAAAAATAGAGCGCCAGTCTCTAAGTCTCAGGGCAGTGTTAGAAATGCCTGAACTAATCCCCTTTGTCAGACTTGTGGTAAAAACCACAGGGGTACTTGCAGAGCTGGTAGTAATATCTATTTTGGTTTTGGTAAGATAGGCCACAGAGTTAGAGACTGCCCTCAGTCAGGTTATCAGAGTCATCTTCGCTCCTCATCTCAATTCGGTTGCCCAAATAAATTGGTTGCTACCTCCAGTGCTACTAGTGGGCAACGCCCAAATCATTTCTACGCTCTTAAGTCCTGATAGGATCAAAAAATTCTCTTGATATAGTTACTGGTATATTACAGATCTTTCATGTGCATATTTATACTTTGCTAGATGATGTGTGAGCCAATGCTAACACATTTGAGGCTTTTAACTCTAAATAATTGTAAGGTCTTGAGCAACTTTAGTTGTTTTTTATTAGTTTACTTGGATTTTTGCAGTAAATGTTGAGATGAAGGAGAACCAAAAATAATGGAAGCAAAAAGGCTAAAAAGTGAAGCAAAATAAAGGATAAGTGTGGCTGACCATATTCATGATAAGTCATCATCCTGGTGATAAGCTGTCAAGGTTGTCGTCAGCCTTAAATAAAAGATGGAAGTTGAAGATAGTTTTGTGACGACATCCATGACATGTCGTCAGGCTGGTGATAAGGTTTCATCATCATCGTCAACCTTAGGCAAAGAAAGCCAAAAGTGCAGAGAAGCTAACGACATTGGTGATAAGCCATCATACTCATGATAAGCCATCACGGACGTCGTCATCTATTCCAAGGAAAAGTTGTAACTTTGATTTTATTTCCTTAATTAGGTTAACCTATTTAAAGATTTGTTTTAGGATTTTCTAGAGGATTTTTTTTGGACTCATCTTTATTCAAAAAACATACGATATTTCACTCTCGCTAGTTAAAATATTTTGGGAGTTTTGTACTGTGGTTCAATTCAAGATATACTTCTAGATTTTCATCATCGTTGTAAGTTAATCTTCTCACTTATGAATTCAATTCGTGTACTTGTTCCTTGCATCATGATTAGCTAAACTCCATTAACCTGAATTATGGGCTTTAAGGGTAGGTCATGATGAGGTGCTAAATACTCAAGATTCAAAAGGTGTTAGGATTTCTTGATAATTTTAAGATATTAATTAATGTCTATTGGTTGCAAATAGTAGGCATACCTACTTAGATTTGCTTGAGAAATAAATCATATACAATAGGAAGTGAATTATCAACAGGGACTCAGAAATACTTCATTTAATAATTAGTCTTTTAACAAGGTTGATTAACCTAAGGTAAAATCTGGGCAGTGAATAGCGATTCCTCTTAGAAAATTAGACGCTTAAATAGGCAGAGACATTTGAGCATATCATCGATAAATATAGCTTGTTATCCTAACCACCATGAGAATCTTAAGTCGCCATTAGCATCTGTCATGTACCGAAAGCCCTAGTGAACATAATACTTGTTATTTCTTAAATATTGGTTACAAACATCAAAATTAAAGTGACAAACAATAATTTGTGAAACTTAAACCCGCATTTCAGGAAACATTAAACTATCAGTGAATTAAATCGCAAATGACTTGAGTTCACACCATATTACCTGTGGGATTCGACTCCAACCTAGTTGGGTTTTATATTGACGACAATTGCTTACACCCATTTAAGAGTGTAGTTTGAACGTTATCAAAAATAGTATTGTTGCAAGGGAATATGGTTGTAAACTGAAAGTTGTGTGCGCTAATTGACTGTTAGTTAGGCTTCCTAGATTTACATTTATTTGTTGTTTTTGTTTATTGAAGATTCCTTGTTGTTTATGCCAAAAACAAGAAGTTTCACAGAACCATTATTACCAATTAATCTGGAACCTCAGCTGATCAGGAGAATGGCAGAATAGCAAGAGGCTGACAGACTGGCGGCCTTGGCCAGGGCTCAGGTGAATTTACAGAACCAGGGTCAACACGTACATTACCCAAACCCTTATAATGAAGACTTAGGTGATGAGGAATTCCTGAATCCTCAAAACCTAAGGTGAACTGAGCAAATTGCTTCACCAGGGCTCAGGTGAATGTACAGAACCAGCATCAACACGTACATTACCCAAACCCTTATGATGAAGACTTGGGTGATGAGGAATTGCTGAATCCTCAAAACCCAAGGTGAACTGAGCAAATTGCTACACTAGTGCAGCAAAATTTTGACAGATCCGTCTAGTCAGAGGAAGGAATGGTCAACAGCCTATCCATTATGAGGTTGATGACGATGACAAAGGAATGGATAGAGCAGGTACAACAGGTGCTATCATTCCTCCGTCGTTGGCACCTGGTGCAAAATTCAGCATAACAAGTACCATGATCCAACTCCTGAATCTGAAGGGGTTGTTTGGAGGCCTTCCTGGTGATGATCCAAACATGAACTTGGTGAACTTTATCACCATTTGAAATTCGTTTGATAATTCGTGACTCAGCTAAAATACGATCCGGTTGAGTTTGTTTCTATTGTCTCTATCTGGGGAGGAAATAATGTGGTTAAATGAGCTAGATCCAGATTCTATAGCCAATTAGAGACAGTTGAAAGAGGCGTTCCTAGAATGGTTCCTTCCACCTTCCAGGAGGGTATAGTTGAGGAATGAAATCAGTAACTTCAGGCAGCTCTCGACTGAAGCATTGCATCAAACTTGGGAGAGATTCAAGAAGAAGATGGAACAATGTTTGAACCACAACATAATGGAATTGCACTTGATGGAGACTTTGTACAGAGCTTTTAACTCTGTGACAAAGACAATTGTAGATAATGTTGCAGGTGGTTCGTTCATTGACCTTTCTTTTGAAGATGCTTCAGACAAACTGAATAGAATGACCAAACAGAGTTGGGCTTGGCATACCAAGGATTCTATGGTAGCTAGCCCAACTATTTCTGGTGGTATGACTGCAGAGCAGTGCAGAAGGGATAAGGAGGGAGACCATGACATGGCCCACTTAAAGACTTAGATGGACTTGCTGACCAAGCACTTGCTGTTAGGTAAGACTGAAAAGGTTAAGGCTGTGGAATATCAGTACACTATTGCTAGTGATACAGATGAGGAGGAAAATTATGTTAATAATTAGGGGAGTTTTGGAGGTAATAGTCAAGGAAATTAAGGTCGAAACTTTTATGACAAGCCTGATTATAACAAAAGAAAACTGGAGAAGCAATAATGATAAGAATAGTTTGTATGTTCCTCCTGGAAGTCTGGATGTTGTACGAACTATATCTGGCAAGATGTCCTTGGAGGACATGATGAAAAAATTATTGAAGGGAGTTGAGGCTACCAACTTGGGGGTAACCACGATGAAAAGTGAATTCTCTGCCTTGAGCCAGTTGGTTAGTTCACACTCCACTTCTATTATACAGTTGGAGCAGAAGATAAGCCAACTTTTCGCAACACTGAACCGAAGAAAAAGTGGTACTTTACCTGGTGATATGATTTAGAATCCATGGAATGATGTCTCATGTATGGCAATTTTCACTAGGAGGGGTAAGATCTTACCTGGCCCTTCTACGAGTAAATCTGTAGATAGTGAGGTGGTTGTTGATGAATCCAAAGAAAGCAAACCAGTAAAGTTTGAGAAGATGGATAGTTCTATTGATGATTTGGAAAAGAAAAAGGAGAAGGAAGAGGAAGTGGTGTTGGAATCTATCCCTAGACCACCGCCTCCCTTTTCTCAACGATTGAAGAAGAAGGTTGCTGATACCAAATTCAGCAAATTCATGGCCATGCTCAAGTAATTGACAATTAATATGCCTTTTGTTGAGGCACTTGAGCAAATGCCAGGCTATGTGAAGTTCATGAAAGGCCTTGTAACCAAGAAACAGAAAGTTATCCATGAGCGAAAGGACAATCTTCTCTATTGTGGCGCTATCTCTACAAGGTGTTTAGTGCAGAAAAAGGTAGATCCAGGAGCGTTTACCATCCTATGTACTATTAGCCCCCTAAAGTTCACAAAAGAACTATGCGATCTAGGAGCCATTATAAATTTAATACCACTGGTTGTGTACAAGAAATTGGGTTTAGGGGATCCTACCCCAATAAATATGCGGTTGGTAATGGCAGATAGATCTGTGAAGTAGCCTGTGGGCATACTGCATGATGTTTTGGTAAAGGTAGCCGATGTTTTTCTACCTGTTGGGTAGGCCACTACTTACAACTGGGAGAGTGCTAGTAGACATGGAGTTGAACGATCTAAAGTTCAGGTTCATTGACAAAGAAGCATGCTTCAAATACACTCATCCATGAGTCAACAACATGATATGAGTGTTTTATCAATCGTTGACGTCTTCTATAATGATGGTAAAAAGGTATCAACAAGTTGTCTTGGCGAAGTCTGAGTAGTCAAGACAACCAAGTCGTACCGTGACAGTAAATCAGGTGCTATTGGGAGGCAACCCAAAGTTTTTATGTTTAAGCAAGTGTTTTTACTTTTATAATTAGGATTTTGTACAGAGAAGGTAAAAAATAAGGAGGTCAGCTGAAAGGCCATGACAACATCTCTGATAAGCCATCACAACTATGATAAGCTATCAGAAATATCATCAGATAGGCCAAACTCGAGGCAACCTCTGCTTAGGGGTGACGACATTTATGATGGGCTGTCAACCTTGTGATAATCCATCACAAGTCGCGTCATCCCAAAGTCTTAAAAGCTAAATTCTCGGCCCAATTTAAATCAAATCCGACCCAGCCCAGCACAGGAACCTTTTCAAATTTCCGCTAGTTTGAATTCTTTTCCTTTAGTTTATTTCTTTCTTAGTTAGTTTCTTTCCTAGTCTTTGCAAAATACTTCAAGAAAACAAGTTCCCTTATGTGTGGGTTTGCAATTCACAATCAAGAGATTCTTCCTACTTCCTACTTCTTTTTGTGCGTTTAATCAGATTAAGGACCCCAATCAGGTATACTCTAACTTTAACTCTTTTTTTCTTATGGTAAGTGATAGATAGATGACAACCTAAGTCCCCAAGATGCTTGAACCAAGTTCAACTTTGAAAGGAGCTAAAATTACACCTAAGGCCTACTGTGCTGGCCCAGGGTTTAAAAAGATAGCTCATACTCGGAATTCAAGTGGATTTTAAGAAATAATGGGGACCAAAAATTGAGTTAAAATCAAAAGTAGGTTCTGATAAGAGCTAAAGACATTCATGATAAGCTATCACAATTGTGATGGCTTATCAGGAATGTTATCAAAGGCTGACAAGAATGAAGTGGTTTCTGTTTAGAGCTTATGACATTCATGATAGGCTATCATAATTGTGATGACTTATCAAAAATATCATCAAAAGTTGTTAAAATTTTTGAAGGTTTTATCTAAGGTTAAAGACAATTGTGATACGCTGTCACAGTCGTGACGGCTTATTAAGAATTGTTGTCACACCTGGAACCTGAAGCATGAATAAGCCTAAATGATTAATGTGGTTGTGTTTATGCTCTTATGGACTAAGAAATGGTTTTTGTACTGCTACAAGAACCTTAAAATGACACCAAAAAGAAAGAGCCCCAAAGCACCAAAGAAAGAAACCAAAGAAAGTGTATGTCGTAAGCTTATCGACGAGGAATTTGATTACGAGGAGGAGGAACCCCTGCTCAGGATACAAAAAAAGAAGCAAAGTCTGAAGAAAACCCCACCACCTCCACCCATTAAAGTAGAGAATAGTGATGACACTAAACAACAGTTTCTGAGCAGGATTCATCTGAACATTCTAAACATGAGCAGCATGAGTCTAAACATGTTGAATCTAAAGAAGAGAATTAGGAAGGGTCTGAGGAGTCTAAGTCTAAGGGAACAACATTTGGATCCTCATCCACTGAACAACAAGATGATGTAGAGTCTCCAGCTCGGGGAATACTTATCAAACATAAGAACCCTGAAGTTTGAGACAATGTTAGATAGAAAATCCCCAAAGAAGATAGCATTTTCACTGTTGGTCTTCGCAGAACTAATAGAACAAGAGCTAAAAGGCCGATTCAGGAAGAAAAGCTGATTATCGCAAAGGGGTTGAGCAGGTACCCTAAAGTGGAACAGAAGTTCCAAGAGTATGTTTTGGGATGGACCACAAAAGAAGCAGGTTCATTTTTCCCTACAATGGTTTGGGAGTTCTACGCAAACTACCAGGCTCAGTTGGAAAATATGTGCAGGCCAGGTGAAAGAGTAACAGATTGGCCCCTATTGGATAGAGTGCAGGTGAGGTGTGTAAGGGTTGATGTCTCAATCAGAACTATCAACAAGTCTTTCATGGTCCCAACTTCACTCCTCAATCCACCGCACCATCAGTCAATGCTCAAATTAGGAACCGGGAGAAACAAAGTATGTGGTTGGCCAACATCATAGCTGAAAGAGAACCAGCATGGGTATAAACCCAAATGAATGAATCTGCAAGTCCTCTTTGACTTAAGAGGCTAAGTTTTTGTGGGGTATAGTGCGTATCTAGATGATGCCCACTAATGGAGACAACATTCTGGGTGATGACCGAGCTATTATAGTGGTGAGCATGGTGCAGAACCTTTCCCTAAGCTTTAGGGAAATCATTGTTGATGAGATAAAGATTAGAATGTCGAGAACCGACACTGCTTACCCTTTCCCTTATCTTATCATAGAGTTATGCTGAGCTGCTAAGGTGATAAAGATTATAGAGGTTGATGATGACATTCCTACCCAAAAGACTCACAACCCCATACGGTATGATAAAAATCAGCCAGGATTGAGACTTGATAGAGGTGCAGGGGTAGAATCAGACCCTCCAGTTACAGATGCCGGTGTAGCACCTTATGTGGAAGTGCAAGATTCTGAGGCTGTATAGCCAACTTTTTCAGCACAGGCAGGATCATTGCCTGAGACTGAAGCTAGCCCTTCAGTTCCTACAGTAGCAGCAAGTTTTGCATTTCATTCGATTGATATTTGAAAAGTGGCTAAAGAATCCAAGTGGTGTGAGGCACAGCTACATGCTTTTGCCAAATAGTTTGCTGTTGTAGTGTACAAGAGAATCAAAGTTGCCCTTGAGCCTTTTGTGACTTTTCCTGAGTGGGTTACAGATTTGGAGAACCGATTTGATGCGCGGGCAAAAGAAATATTAGAGGTTGATCTTGCTAGATTCAGAGCGGCATTGGACAAAGTAAAGGCAGATGTCAGGGTGTTGCATCAACACTAATTTATGATGCCAACAGGTCAGGCCATGCATGAATCTGATGAAGAAATTCCAATGCTCTACCTCATTAAAGACTCACTAAAGAAAAAAAATAAGAAAAGTAAGGAAAAAGGTAGGGAAAGAGAGAAAGGCCCGACAGTGATGAAGAGAAAAAATTAGAGAAGAGGACAAGAAAGAAGAAGGAGAAGAAAGAGCTAAAAAGGGTAGAAATTGAGTCCTTAGTTGACAATGATAAATGGGAGGCAGTCATTCGAGATAGGGTTGCAGTTGCCTCATCTAGCAGGGCTTCAACTGCAAATCCAGATGCTCCAAATAGAGAAAAGACAGCAGATGATGCAGTAACAGAGTCAGAGACCCAGGATCCATATGCTTGATTGCCTTCAGGTATACCCTAACCCTTAGAGCAGTTTATTTTTTATTTTAAGTTGAGGGTGTAGGATAGGTTGTTATTATAGCATATTTTGTAGATAATTAGGAGTAATACAAGTACTTAAGGCAGTTAACTTATTTTTTGATTTTTGAGTACCTCTCCAATGGTCTGATATATTGTTTACTGTATAAATTGCATCCATTTGTGACCACTGTGCATCTTTTTGTGGCATGAGTCTGGAAACTGAATAACATTGTTAAATAAGTACATGAACTGGAAAATTAGTGATATGCAAGATACTTGTGTGCCATGTGTGTGTAAGGTCTTACTCAGTTTCAATTGTGTGTTGAATCTAGAACTTGCCCGATTAGTCTTGCCATGGTCATAGGATAAGAGTTAGGAAAGGATCATAGACCGTTTTTGATGATTAGTCCACTTTTAGCCTAAATGACCTTCCTAATATGAATAATATCCCTTGATCCCTGTTAGAGCCTAATTAGCCTATTTCTTTCTACGACACCTTTCACCTTCCCGTTTACATCACAATGAACCGGTTTTGGCCCTGGTCCTCCTTGGACACTGTGCACCTTAACTTAGGTAAACATATTAAGTTGAGGGTGGCTATCATAGGGGTGTGTGATACAAAATAAGTATGAAGAGAGGAAGAATAAAAAAAGAATAAAAATTTTGGTGCGGTGAAAAAGGAATAAGAAATGAGAAAGTTGTGTAAAAGATGATAAAAAGGTAATGTGATAATTAAAAAGATCGCCTCCATCTTGAGCATGTGTGATCAATAAAAAAGAGGAAGAAAATAAGGTTGAGAGTTGAAAACCCGAGAGTTTAGTGTTGTGTCAAGGAGGCATAGTCACTCTAAACTATCCATGAATATCATAAAAGCCCCTAGCCTATGTTACAAGCTTAAGAAAAGCCCTATAGTGATCCTAACTGACCTATCTGAAAACTTAGGTACTGACTATAAGTGCAAGCCTATGGCATTTGACATGCAGTGTTTGGAACTTCATTCTGAGAGTGAGTCTTGTCTTATCCCCCTATTTATGTATTTAAATTCTGATATGAGTGAAAAGGGATTTCTTTGTTGTGAGGGAACACTGTGTATGTTGCTAGTCACTAACTTGTTCAGATAAGTGTGATCTTGGTATGGCATGGTTGCTATTGCTGAATTTTTGCCGTATCTTGATTCTTGTGAGTTGCATGGTTGTTTACCTAAACATCAACAGTGAGCTTTAAAATTGACTGACCTTGAAGATGTTGAATGTATTCTGAACTAGTATGAGCGGTTAGCTGCCAAATTATACTTTGTATTCTCTTAGTTATGTTATGGTTGCTTGAGGACAAGCAATTGTTTAAGTTGAGGGTGTTGATGTGTGAGCCTATGCTAACACATTTGAGGCTTTGAACTCTAAATAATTGTAAGGTCTTGAGCAACTTTAGTTGTTTTTATTAGTTTACTTTGATTTTTGCAGTAACTATTGAGATGTAGGAGAACCAAAAATAATGGAAGAAAAAAGGCTAAAAAGTAAAGCAAAATCAAGGATAAGTGTGGCTGACGACGTTCATGATAAGTCCTCAGCCAGGTGATTAGCTATCAAGCCCATCGTCAGCCTTAAATAGAAGATAGAAGTTGAAGACAGTTTTGTGATGACATCCATGACACATCGTTAGGCTAGTTATAAGGAGTCATCATCATCATCAAATTTAGGCAATGAAAGCTAAAAGTGCAGAGGAGCTGACGACATCCGTGATAAGCCGTCTACTCGAACATCATCATCTATTCTGAGGAAAAACTATAACTTTGATTTTATTTCCTTAATTAGGTTAAACTATTTAAAGCCTTTTTTTAGGGTTTTCTAGAGGATTTTTTTAGACTCATCTTTATTCAAAAAACATACGATATTTGTCTCTCACTAGTTAAAATATTTTGGGAGTTTTGTACCATGGTTCTATTTAAGTTATACTTCTTGATTTTCATCATTGTCATAAGTTAATCTTCCCACTTATGAATTTAATTTGTGTACTTGTTCCTTGCATCATGAGTAGCTAAACTCTATTAACCTGAATTATATGATCTAGGGGTAGGTCATGATGAGGTGCTAAATACTCAAGATTCAAAAGGTGTTAGTATTTCTTGATAATTCTGAGATTTTAATTAATCTCTGTTAGTTGCAAATAGTAGGCATACCTACTTTAATTTGCTTGAGAAAGAAATCATATACAGTAGGAAGTGAATTATCAACAGGGACTCAAAAATACTTCGTTTAATAATTAGTGTTGTAACAAGGTTGATTAACTTGAGGTAAAATCTGGGTAGTGAATAGTAATTCCCTAAGTCCGAGAGGATTAGGAAATTAGACGCTTAAATAGGTTAAGAGACATTTGAGCATATCATCAATAAAGATTGATTGTTATCCTAACCACCATGATAATCTTGAGTCGGCTATAACATCTGTCATGTACCGTAAGCCCTAGTGAACATAATTCTTGTTATTTCTTAAAATCTTGGCTACAAATATCAAAATTAAAGTGACAAACAATCATTTGTGAAACTTAAACCCCTATTTTAGGAAACGTTAAACTATCAGTGAATTAAATTGCAAATAACTTGAGTTCACGCCATATTCCCTGTGGTATTCAACCCCGACCTAGTTGGGTTTTATGTTGATGACAATTGCTTACACCCATTCAAGAGTGTAGTTGGAGTGTTATCACTAGATCCAGGAGCTTATTTGTCTTTTGTTACTCCTTATATAGCAGGCGATTTTGGAATCAATCACGAAATCCTACCAGAACCTTTTTCAGTCTCTACCCCAGTGGGTAAAACTATCATAGCCCGGTGGGTATACAGGAACTGCCCGATTATGATATTTCAGAAAGTCACTTCAGCAGACTTAGTTGAATTAGACATGAATGATTTTAATGTCATTCTCGGCATAGATTGGCTTCATTCCTGCTATTCCATAGTCGACTGCAGAAATAGAATAGTCCAATTTTAGTTTCTGAATGAACCTATCCTTGAGTGGAAGGGTAGTACTTCCTCTTTCAGAGTTCAGCTTGTTGGGCACGAAAAATGATATCTAAAGGATGTGTCTATCATCTTGTTCGAGTTAAGGAGACTAGTTCTGAAACTCCCAGTCTTGAATCCATCACAGTAGTGAATGAACATTCAGATGCCTTTCCCAAAGATCTTCTAGGAATTTCTCCCAAAAGGTAAATAGACTTCGGTATTAATCTTCTTCCAGATACTCAGCCTATATCCATCCCGCCATACAGAATTGCACCAGCTAAACTCAGAAAACTGAAAGAACAATTGAAGGATCTCTTAGATAAGGGATTCATCAGGCCCAGTGTTTCCCCGTGGGACACTCCAGTATTATTCGTGTGCAAGAATGATGGTTCTCTTAAGATGTGTGTAGACTATTGTCAACTCAATAAGGTCATGGTCAAGAACAAGTATCCTCTTCCCAGAATTGATGACTTATTTGATCAACTTCAAGGTGCTAGTTATTTCTCTAAGATAGACCTTAAATCCAGCTATAATCATATCAGATTTAGAGAATATGACATTTCAAAAATAGCTTTCCATACTAGGTATGGTCATTTTGAATTCTTAGTTATGTCCTTTGGTTTTAGCAATGCCCTAGCCACTTTTATAGACTTGATGAACCGTGTATTCAAGTAGTACTTGGACATGTTCATCATAGTCTTCATCGATTATATCCTGGTCTATTCCCATAGTCAGCGCGATCATGCAGACCATCTCAGAATAGTACTTCAGACTCTCACAGATCATCAACTATTCGCCAAATTCAGTACGTGCGAATTTTTGCTAAGTTCAGTAGCATTCCTTGGTCACATTATTTCTAGTGATAGCATTATAGTAGATTCTCAAAGGACTGAAGCAGTAAGAAACTGGCCTCGCCCTGTCTCTCTATCAGAAATTAAGAGCTTCTTGGGTTTGGCTGGCTATTACAGATGGTTTGTTGATGGACTTTATTCTATTGTATCCCCTATGTATAGATTGACTTAGAAGAAAGTCAAGTTTTAGTTATCAGATCCTTTCCAGAAGAGTTTTCAGGATTTGAAGACTCTACTCACCTCAACTCCAATTTTAGCTCTTCCAGATGGTCCAAATAGGTTTGTAGTGTATTGTGATACATCCAGAGTAGGTTTGGTTTGTGTCCTCATGCAGCATGGTAATGCTATAGCCTATTCCTCCAGATAGCTTAAACCCCATTAGAAGAATTATACTACTCATGATCTTGAGTTAGCCACCGTAGTCTTTGCCTTGAAGATTTGGAGGCATTATCTCTATGGATTTCATGTAGATGTCTTCACAGATCATAAGAGTCTTTAGTATGTCTTTTCTCAAAAATATCTCAGTCTTTGTCAGAGAAGGTGGTTAGAGCTCTTGAAAGATGACGACATGAGTTTTCTTTATCACCCAAGCAAGGCCAACGTAGTGGTCGATGCTCTTAGTAGACTATCCATGGATAGTATTTATCATGATGAGGACAGTAAGAAGAAGTTAGCTCAAGAAGTCCATCAGCTTTCCAGACTAGGCGTTCACTTAGTCAATACAGATGAGGGTGATATATAGGTTTAGATTAGTTAAGAATTATCTCTAGTTTCCAAGGTGAAAGAAAAGCAATATAGAGATCCCAGCCTTGTCAAGTTGAAAGAGTCAGTTCAGGATTAGAAAATAGAGGTTTTTTTTCAAGAGGAGATAGTATTCTTCGTTGTTAGGGTCGTCTCTATGTTCCAGGTGTAGATGACTTAAGGCAACGAATTTTTGCCGAAGCGTATAGTGCACGCTACTCTATTCATCCAGGGGCTACAAAGATGTACCATGACTTGTGGGAAATCTATTGGTGGAGTGGGATAAAGAGTGATATTACAGAGTTTGTGGCTAAGTGCTCTATATGTCGGCAGTTTAAGATAGAGCATCAGAAGCCTAGTGGGTCCATGCAGGAGTTTAGTATTTCTACTTGAAAGTTGGAAGCTGTGAAAATAGACTTCATGATGGGTTTTCCTCAAACTCGTCATCAGCATGATTTAGTCTAGGTCATTATAGACAGAATGACCAAATCATCCCATTTTCTTCCAGTACCTCTCATTCAGCCGAGGATTACACCAAACTCTACATCAAGGAGTTAATCAAATTGCACAGTGTTCCACTATCAATTATTTCAGATAGAGGTACCCAGTTCACCTCTCATTTCTAGAAAGGATTCCAAAAGGGTCTTGGTACCTAATTTCATCTCAGTACAACCTTTCATCCTCAGACAGATGGTCAAGCAGAAAGGACCATTCAAACGTTAGAAGATATTTTAAGGGCATGTGCAATCTATTTCAAGAGAAGTTGGGATGAACACTTACCTTTGATTGAGTTTGCATACAACAATAGCTATCATTTCAGTATTCGGATAGCTCTATTTAAAGATATCTATGGTAGAAGATGTAGATCTCTAATTGGTTGGTTCGAAGTTAGTGAGGACTCAGTCATAGGTATTGACTTGGTATTCGATGCCTTAGAAAGAGTTTAGTTGATTAGAGAAAGACTCTGGGCTGTTCAGAGCCGATAGAAGATTTATGCAGATGTTCGTAGAAAAAATCTTGAGTTTTAGATCGGTGATCATGTCTATCTAAAAATCTCTCCCATGAAGGGAGTGAAGAGATTCTGCAGGAAGGGAAAGCTCTGTCACCGATATGTCGGTCCCTTCAAGATTCTTAGTCGCTTTGGCAAAGTAGCCTATGAGCTTGAATTGCATTCAGATCTAGCCTCGGTTCATCCAATCCTTCATGACTCTTTGCTCAATAAGTGCATAGGTGACCCATCAGTTGTAGTCCCTATTTATAGCATTGGTGTTCAGAACACTCTCTTATGAAGAGATTCCAGTCAAAATATTAGAATATCAGACTCGTAGATTGAGGAACAAAAAAGTCCCTCTAGTTAAAGTTCTTTGGCGAAATCAATCCATCAAGGGAACTACTTGGGAAGTAGAACCAGATATGCGCACCAAGTATCCTCACATCATCTTCGCCAACCAAGATTAAGGTTACAGTTCTCCTTAAGCTTACTCAGTTTCATGTTCAGTGTTCATCACAAACTTGGTATGCAGTTTCATGCTCATGTTCCCATTATAAACTTTGTATCAAGTACCATTGCATATTCATTAATGTACTCATGTATCAATTCAATTATGTAATTATGAATCATACATGCATTCTCATTGTGAGAAATTTGGTTCTTCAGATCACTCAGTCATGCATTCAAGAATCAGTTACACATGCATCAGATACGCATGTTCAGCATTATATATTCAACTTGTCAGTCATGAGATCATGTTCTAGTTATTCATGTTCAGCATGTACATCAGTTTTCTTTTCTCCCTTCTCAGTCAATCTTATTCGAGGACAAATATTCTCAAGGGGAGATATTGTAATACCCCATACTTTTTCCTAGCTAATTTCATCTCAAGAATGTCTAGCATTATCTCTTAAATAGAAAGATGATTCTTCCATGAGGAATTTTCAAGATTTTCACTTTTTGTCATGTGAAAAATTTAATAATCTTTCCATCGATATAAAATTCGCCCATATCCAATAACCGGGTCAGAAGTTACAACTATTTCAAGTTCTCATCGTAAAACAGCGTCATATTATTCAGTGGCGCACCACGCCACAAGAGGAAATGGCATTTGGTTAATTCCAGTAAGGCTCCGCAATTATGGTACGTCACGCTAGGGCCCAAATTCAGAATTTTCCTTTTCCAGTGTCTTAGCACGATTTCCTCCACGTCGCGCCAAAGTTCTAAGTCACAAAATAAGAGGCAATGGGATGGCTCTGCGTCGCTCCATCCCTTAGTTTCCCAATTGTCAAATTCCAGTGACCTAGCGCGATAGTGCCGCATCGCGCTAGGGGTTCAATTCGGGAAAATTTTATTGAAATTAAATGACGTATCCAGTGTTAAAAGGATCAACTTTCCACCCCTATATAATCCCTTTAACAGGTGATTCACCAACTTTTCTCCCAAAATACGCTCTCTTCTCTCAAAAACCTCTCAAGAACAAGCTAGGTTTCCATAGAAGATCTAATTCAAGAAAGTTTTACTATCAATATTCATGAAATCGTGAACTAAGGTATGCATAGCGTTCATTCATGAACTCCTTTTGTCTATGAAGCCCAAGAATCCCTTTTTCTAAATTCAAATTATCGATTTTCTTATGAATTTTTGATTTGCTTGCTCTTGTTCATGTTGATAATGATTAATTGAATTGTATTCCATGAATAAGTGCCAAAATTTCATATGGGTTGATTTTTATAGGTATAGATTTATGAAATCCTATGATAACCCCTGAATGATGAAATTAGAATTGAATCATGATAGTTAATTTTTGTATGATGTTGTTTACACATTCTATTCCTACCATGTGTTTGATTAAATTCCTAGATGGAGGAAAAGTGTCTAATCAACATAATATCATGAAATCCCCATGTATGTACAAGCTTATGCCTATCACATGTTTGATGAAATGCTTCAATAAATGTATTATGATGATTATTATATATTCAAGAAAGTCATGCTATATCAGTTTCCTTCAATCGAGTCCTGGGGGTACTTGTACCCGAAATACTAGTTATGTGCCTAGAGCCATGTCATGTTTTCATATTACTCTCAGTCAAGCTATGAATCCTTAGACTTCAGATAGTCTTTTGACTCAGGAAATCTCCATGATCTTATGACCTCAGTCGGTTGTCAGATATCAGTAGTATTTTGTCAGTCAAGGGAAATTCAGAAATCCATCTCACGTTCAGTTGAGTGAAGCATGTTCAGTGTCCATTTAGATGGGAGTAGAAATTAGCACTGAGTTAGCCCAAGGATGAGGACACACACTATTAGATGATGGTATAATCCTTAGCAGTCATCCTTGCATTCTAGAACTATGTAGCTAGCATAGGTTGAGACATCAACACTGTCGATGAGGGTTGATGAGGTGGATAAGCACTGTCAGATAAGGGCCCCACCATTTTGATACAGGGGACACTATCAGATGAGGATTACACACTGCTTGTCCTTACCAGTGGAGCAGTATTGACACCCTTCCAATTGGGGTTATAGATTGGACCCCAACTCAGCTATAATGGCATATTAGGTGCATGTTTGTTAGATAACTACTTCTCACAGTTTCATGTTACAGAATCAGGACTGTCAGAAATCGTCAATCAGTCTCAGTATTAGAACTCAGATAGTTCTTCAAATTTTAGGACTGTCAGATACAGTCAATTCAAATATAATACGAAACTCAGATAGTTTCATCAGATTTAGGACTGTCAGATACAGTCACTTATGTTATCAGTTATATTTAGATTTAGTAATAATGTTATCACGGTATTAGTGTCAGTTTTTATATCTCATACATGTATTCCCACGCTCATGATAGTTAGTCATTTATTATTATTATTCATGCATATGAACCCTATACATTCAGCCTACCTCACATGCATACCAGTACATTCAAATTACTGATGCATTTGCGGTATGGTGTTTTATACCATAGGTCCAGATACACGAGCTCCAAAACAACAGTAGATTCTAGATATCCACAGATAGAGTTAAAAGTGAACCCTCATCTTTTGAGGACATGATTATTTCCCTATTATCTCATTAATCACTTTATTAGTTAGAGTTAGTTAGGGACATGTTCCATCAACTCCTTACTCAGACATTTCAGTCAGTTAGAGGATTTCTAGACAATCATGTTTCAAACTTCAGTATGTTTAATTTTGTTTGGGGTATTCTATTACCCTACACAGATGTTATATCATTCAAATCATGTTCAGTATTGAACCTTGTGGCCTTTTAATTCATGTTTCCGCATTATTTAGTATTTTATGCAGTATACAAGTGTAGATATCAGTCATGGGTTAGCTTATGGTCCTTCGGCGTCATGAGCATCGTGTAGTATTTTTGGTACCATATTTAGGGCTTTACATTAAGGCAGATGATGAGGTTGATATCTCATCACTTAGTAGACGTCTTATTACCTAAATTCAATACCTCATAGATGGACGAACACTTTAAAGTAAAATAAGTATATCTTTCTACTCCAATATTGGATTAAGGTGAAATTTTATATAAGAAAACTCGAAGATCTTTTATTTGATATATAATTGGACACCTGAATCATTATATTCTAAGAGTACACTCATTTAAATTTGATCCTTGTACGTTCGAGTACTAAAACTCCTCGATACAAGTACACATGCAGGAACGATGGTTTAAAGTCTTGCCCAAAAATGTGGGGTGTTACATAAGCCTTCATGATAGCCCCATGGTGCAGAAGGTAGTCACCCCAATAAGGTCCCTGACATGGACCTGTGTATTTTTTGCATTTATTCTATTTAATTAAAAGCGGAGAAGGGGAAGGTCTTTTCATTCATACACGACTTTTAAAACATATAAGGACCAATTCTTATCACTTTTTCAACACGAAAAGATCATTATTCAATTTTAAACATTCTCTCTCAAAAGTCTTTTTTCAACTCACGGCTATGGTTAAAGGAGGTGATTATCTAGGGTCCTAGGGATATGGTATTCTTTGAATCTCCTGGAAATTAAGGCAAGTATCTCTTTGCTGTGAACTTATATTTTCTTATGGGCATAAATTGATTATTATGGCATAGTTTTGATTTGAGTTTTGAAATAGTTGAGGGCTTTTAACATGATTAGTTGCTAAAATTAATTTTCCATGGTTTATTATGCAAAATTCATACTTTATTAATGTTTATGAACACTGTGGGATGCATGGGAATGATAATTAAACTGAGGGTCATGATTAAACCCCAATTTAATGATTTTCCCTTGATTCATGGTCTGAAAATAATGTGCCCTAAACCTATTTATGAAATTGTCAATGAATAAAATTTTATTACCAAGTTTGGTTTGTTCACTTGTATTAATGCATTGGTATGAAAATAATTGGTTTGGTCTACTTCCTTAAAACTAATGCAAGGCATAGATAGTTAAATGGTCAATGAGGGTTTTGAAAACCTTGTGAGGTATGATGGAATCCCCCAAGTGTATGATTTATGAAAACCTTGTGGGGGTACAAAGGAATCACTTAAGTGACTTTTATAATGTAGTCTGCAGGGTACGAAGGAATCCCTTTAGTGATGGCTAATTACATTTTTTGCAAGCTATAGTCGGTATGACGATACCACTTAATAATGCCTTATTAATTGACTCCTAAAATTGGTGACTGGGTTATGTGTAAAATATTTTAATTGGGCATTAATGTGGATTGTGTAAGTTAGTTGTCAAGATGTGAGTCCGAATGACTGATACTGGAAACTCATGTTTGTCGATGTGAAGGTTAGTCTGAGTGATAGTTTTATTATGGGGTATGAGGGAATCCCCCAAATATATATATGTACATATATATCATGGAGGGCGAAGGGTATGTTGGAATCCCCAGCTTTTTATGATATCTTTGGTTCGTGCGGTTAATATACATAAGGGCCCATTAAGGGGGTAACCTGGACCTATATAGCCCATGGATAGATTTTATGATGGTTAAGATACACAATCCAAGTTAAAGTTTTAAACATTTATGTTAGGCCTTGGTCCCCATCCTATCATGGTGTGTATATATATGTATCTGTGTCTGCATATGGTTATGTGCATTGGATTTTTATTGGCTTAAATCATTATGCATAGAATTATTTATTACCTTATCCCTAAGTTACATGCTAGCACTCTAACCGCTAACCATCTTCAGATATTATATCCCCATGCGATACATGAAATGGCCATACTCATACTCCTCCTGAACTGTGATCAGGTATTCATGGTTAATTCATGAGTTGACTTGAAGTGGTAATCTTACATTCTTTCAAAGATGTCATTTCATGTTTAGTTTCTTATGTCATAGACTTTATCTTATATTTTTTTCCTATGGTCAGGGACATGTCCTAAAACTTTATTGGTACTCAATTTTTGGTTAGAGGTTTTGTTAGACTACTGTGTACTTGGGTATTATGGTTGTCGATAGGTATTGGATTTTGGTATTTTAGATAGATTTGGATTTTAATTTTATATATATCCTTGAGTTATCTTTTATGTTTTTTTATATATTTTTATCATTCGCTACTAGGTTTTCTCAATCATATTGGAATAGGCTTAGGGGGAAATCTTCGATCCTCGATTGAATTAAGAGACCCGTCACGACTAAGCCCTGGTTAGGATCATAAGAAAGTTGGTATTAGAGCTTAGGTTTTGGCATCATAGGGTGTCCACAAAATCGTGTCAAGTAAAGTCTCTTTTATGGGTGTATAGCATGCCACACTTATAATAGAGAGGCTATGAGGAATTTAGGAATATTTCCCTTTCTTGTTGTCTTATTTTTGGGCCATAGAGTCTAAGGTCTTGGATTACTGTAATTCCCATTTATTTGCCTTTCAGATAATGTCTTCAAGATAAACCGAAGTTCATGAAAAACTCATAAGTCACGCATGAGGACAATGTGATGGAGTTCGTCCTACTTTTTAGGTACAGAACCAGTCTAGGGTCGCTACTTCTGATTATCCCCATAGAGTTCCATCTATCTCTACTGATCCTTCTTATTTGGTGGAGCTCATACTCAGCCACCTCAGGGAGATATTACTAATTCTATGTTTTGCCAATCCATTTATCTGTTAACTCAGTTGGTGAAAACTCAGTTATATCAGTTGGGTTATGTTGGTAATGTTGGGAGTTCATCTGAGGCCACTAGAGTTGGGTAGTTCTTGAGGCTGAGCCCTCTGATATTACTGGTACTAAGGTTGTGGAGGATCCTCAAAGTTTTATAGATTAAATAAAGAAGATTTTTCTACTTATGCATGCTACTGAGGTCGAGTGGATAAAATTCATTGTTTATCAATTCAAGGATGTAGTGTACCAATGATACAAAAAGTGGGAGCGACTTAAGGGTAATGATCTTGAATCCGCCTTGTGGGATGATTTCTCTAGTGCTTTTCTTGACCACTTCTTTTCTTAAAAGTAGAGGAAGGCAAAATTGGAGGAGGTCATGAATTTGAAGAAAGGAAAGATGACAATGAAAGTGTATGCCTTGAAATTCCCTTAGTTGTCCCAATATACTCCTGAGTTGGTGTCTATAATGAGAGCTATAATAAGGAACTTTGCTTTTGGTTTATCTCATGAGTTGATTTGGAAGAGCAAGGTTGCCTTATTGAACAAGGACATAGATGTCTCTCGACTAGAGGTGTATATACAGCAGGTTAAGGAGAAGGATAAGAAACAACAAAATATGGGGAAAGGCAGAGTAAGAAATTTTGATATTCAGATTAGGGGGAAGGTCAATAGCAGAGTGGTAGAGATTGTGAGAATTGGTCTAAGAAGAAGTACGGTAACTCGGGTTCCTATTGGATGGCTAGTGCTCTTTATTTAAAGCCATTCAGAGTTTGTTGTTTTTAGAGTGGTGATATTTATAGAGCACAGGGTGCCCAATCTTAGGTCAGTGAGGTAAAGTCATCTCCATCATTTCTTTCTTGCAAGTTTTGTGGCCGGTTGTATTAAGGTTTTTGTGAAAAGGGGAAAAACAAGTGTTTTGGTTGCAGTCAAATTGGTCATTTGTTGTGGAATTGTCCTTCAAAGGATTCTTCCTGTGCCAATAAGGTTCCTACTGCTACTTCATCAGCTCCTTCATGAAAAGGTGCCACTTCTAGCTCCAACACTGCCCGAAATTACCTGTATGCTCTAACTACCTGTCAATAGTCCGCGGCATCTCCTGATGTCGTCAATGGTATGTTGAAACTCTTATCTCAAAATATGTATATTTTGCTTGATCCTGGGTCTATTCTTTTTCATGTGACCTTATTTGTAGCTGTGCATTTTGGTTTTGGTCCTAAGTGTATTTCAGACCTTTTTTCTGTTTCTACCCTAGTGGGTGACTCAGTGGTTGGTAGAAGGGTATATAGGGTTTGTGTGGTATCTATTGGAGGTAGGGAATCCTTGGTGGATCATTTTGAATTAGACATGTTAGATTTTGATGTTATCTTTAGAATGGACTGGTTTCCCTTATGTTATGCCTCTTTAGATTGTTGAACCCATAAGGTTGTCAGTAAAATTCCTAAATAAACCAGTTATTGAGTAGGAAGGGAGTTCTCTAGTGCCTAAGTAAAGGTTCATATCGTATCTTAGAGCTCAAAAATTAATTTCTAATATGTGTCTTTATCATCTAGTCTAGGTTAAAGATTCTAACTTAGGGGGACCTTCTTAACAATTTGTTCCTGTGGTTAGTGAATTTCCTTAGGTTTTCCTTGATGATCTTCCTGGTGTTCCTCCCGATAGGGAAATTGATTTTGGGATTGATCTTATTCCAGACACTCTTTCTATCTCTATCCTTCCTTGTAGAATAGCTCTGGTTGAGTTAAAGGAGCTTAAGGATCAGTTAAAGGATCTTATCAACAAGGGTTTTATTCACCGTAGGGTTCTCTTGTTCTCTTCGTGCATAAGAAGAATAGTTCTCTTTGGATGTGTATTGATTATCTAAGTTAAACAAGGTGACTGTGACAGATAAGTAGCCTCTTCCTAGGATTGATGATCTATTTAACCAACTTCTGGAAGCTAAGTATTTCTCTAAGATTGACCTTTGATAGGGATATTATTGGTTAAATATTAGGGAGTAGGATATCCCTTGAACTATCTTTCATACTCGGTATGGACATTGTGAGTTCTTGGTCATGTCATTTGGGTTGACCAATGCCCCGGTAGCATGTATGGATCTCATATATTAGGTATTTCGTTAGTTGTTGGATTTGTTTGTGATTGTGTTTATAGATGATATTCTGATATATTTGAAGAGTGGAGTGGATCATACCAATTACCTCCATGCCATATTGCAGACCCTAAAGATCAACAATTGTATGTTAAGTTTTTGTAAATGTTGTTACTTTTCCATTGTATGCTAAGTTTTCAAAGTTTGAGTTCTAGTTGAATGTTGTTACTTTTCAAGGTCATATTTTTTCTAGTAAAGGGATCATGGTGGATATAAAGAAGGTTACGGTGGTTAAGAAGTGACCTCCCCCACGACTACAATCGATATTTAGAGCTTCTTGGGTTTATCAATTATTATAGGAGGTTTTTGGAGAGTTTTTCATTGATTGTTGCACCTTTGACTAGGTTGAATCCGAAGAACTTAAAGTTTCTATGGTCCGATGCTTATGAGAGAAGTTTGAGAATCTGGAAGATAAATTGACTTCTGCTTTGATTTTTCTTTGCCAGATTGTAGTGATGAGTTCGTGGTTTATTGTGATGCCTCTCTTATGGGACTTGGTTATGTATTGATACAGCATGGCAAGGTGGTAGCATATGCTTCTAAGCAGTTGAAAGTTTATGAGAAGAATTATCCAACTCATGATTTGGCGTTGTTAGTCGTGGTCTTTGCACTGAAGATTTGGTGACATTATCTATATGGGGGTTAGGTTGATATCTTTTTTGATCATAAGAGCCTGGAGTATATCTTCACCTATAAGGATTTGAATCTCAGGAAAAGAATATGGCTTGAATTGCTAAGGGACTATGACCTGACTCTCAATTATCATCCAGGTAAAGCTAACATGGATGTTGATGCTCTTAGTAGGTTATCAATAGGAGCATATCCTATGTGGATAAGGAGAAGCAGGATTTGGTGAAGGATATTAGCCATTTGCCTAATTTTAGAGTTCATCTCCTAGATTTTGAGGATGGTGGTATGTTTGTATAAGAGGTAGTGAAGTCATCTATTGGTGATAAGTTGAAGAAAAAGTAGGTATTGGATCCCCATCTTGATATAGATGAAGGATGATGTGGGTAGATAGAAGGTGATGGATTTTGAGGTTAGTGATGATGGTATCTTGAGGTACCAGGGGAGGTTTTGTGTTCCAGATGTGGATAGGCTGCAAGGTAGACATTTAGTTGAAGCTCATGAGTCAAGTTATTCGATTCACCCTGGTTCGGCAAAAGAAGTATCATGACCTTAAGTAGATTTATTTGTAGAATAACCTAAAGAGAGATGTAGGTAATTTTGTGGCTAAAAGTATGGTTGTAATGCCCTAGATTTGAAGGACCACAAGCTAACCCATGATTGATATCTGTAACTGAGTACTGAATAATATATTGTAAAATTGTGAAAAACTGGCGAAAACTTACCAGAAGGTTCAATACTTAAATAAAACTGAATAAAGTATAATAATACCAAAACTAAAACAACTGTTTGAACCTACTCTAGTCTGAAAAAAATCTCTAAACTGTCTGAATTAGGAGTTGATGGGACAATTCCCCAACTAACTCTATCTACTGAAATGCTAAATCTAATGCAATAATAAAATAAGGAACATCCTCGAATGATGAGGAGTCACTGCTAAGTCTACTGCTGCTGGCTGAATCTGAACTGCTAAGGGTGCTCTAGATCCGATGCTTCTGAACCTATCGTACAAGACACCATAGCTCAAGAGAAAAGTATGTGTTAGTACTTGGGAATGTACTGGTACGCTAGATAAGGTAAGGCCGAATACAAGGGCTTACATGCATAAACAATACTGACTAAATATCATGAGACTACTGAATGGGGATATATGCATGAGTGCATAAACTATAACTGATATCATAGTAACACTAACTACTGAATACTGAATTATAATAACCAAATTTTTAATTACTGAGTCTACTGATATCTAATTGATTGAGGTTTAGATAAGTCCTATCTAGCGGATGATCTCTGAATATATTGATAATGAAGATAATTAATTAATTCTGAGATCAGTCCTATCTTGTGGGTAATCTCTAAATCTAATGGTACTTGATACTAATTGACTGTATTTGAGATCAGTCCTATCTAATGGGTGATCTCTGAATCTGTTGGTACTGATACTGATACTGCTTGACTAAATTTGAGATCAGTCCTATCTAGCGGGTGATCTCTAAATCCATTGATAATATTATTGAGTGATTGTATCTAACAGTCCTGAATCTATGCTACTGAGCTAACTTCTTTTATTGAGACTGATTCTAAAGCTGAGACTGTGGGAGGTAGTCATCTAATCGACATGCCCCAAATCTTAACTTGTGGGGTTCAACCTGTAACCCCCAGCTGGAAGGGTGCCAGTACAGTGTCACGGGTAAAGATAACTTCTATTATGGAGTCAGTCCTATCTAATGGGTAACCCCTAGGATCAGTCCTATACTAACGGGTGACCCCTGAGTATGTCAGTCCTATCTAGCGGGTGACATCTCATACCTATGCCGGCTACATAGTTTTGGAACTTAAGGATTGCTTCTAGGGATCTCAGTCCTATCTAATGGGTGAGCCCCCATCCCTAGGCTCGTTCGGTGCTGGATTCTACTCCCAACTAAAAGACTCTGAAATGATTCTTAAACTATACTAGGCTGAGCTGAATCTGTTACTGATCGTACTGATTAGAAAAGCTAAGCTGATTTCAATGAGTTTTGTTGACTGACGGAATACTACGGAGTTCTGAATTGATTACTGAACTAAAGCTAGAATGCTATTGATACTGAGATTACTGAGATTTCCTAAGTTCTGGGACTGTCTGAGTTCTACTGATCGTGGCTTGATTGAGAGTATCTTAAAAACTGACACTGGCTCTAGACAAGCAGCTAATTTGTCGGGTATAAATACCCCCAGGACTCGATTACATAAATAATACAAGACAGGACAACTCCTACATAACATGGCAATAGGCTATCATTCACAAAACAATTAATGAAGTATCTCTTCAAGAAATTAGAAGTCTTAAACATGTAAATGTAAAGGGAGTGCATACTATTATCTCATAATTCATTCAATAAGGAATTCACATGAGTAGGAATGTATGCAACATATCATAATTCATTCACTAAGGCCTTTCAACAAACACTTGGCATGCATTAACTTATACACAATTGGGAATTTCTTGTCAACATGCTATAATGACTCTACTTCCTTCACATAAGCATTTTATCAAATATATAGGGAGCATAATTTATTTAATACACCTAATTAACATGGTTACATCAATCAACATGCATCATAAAGTGGTTAATCATGAACATCAAATAAACATCACATACTAGGATTAAAACTTGGAACTTTGTAAATAAAACATGAATTAAAACTCAACATCATAAACTTCAGTGTCAATTCACATAAATCATGAAAACTCATAAATAACAATCTTTATAATTTAAAAAGGGATTCTTAAACTTCTTGGGTGGAAGGAACCCAAGAATCAACATCTAACATACCTAGAAATCTAGATTCTTGAAGTTCTAGAAGACTCTTAGAGAGATTCTTGAGATTGCTTTTGAACTTGGGGGCTAAGATTTTCTATGTTTGAGAGAGAGTGATTTATTTCTTAAGGAATAGTGAAAATAAATGAGCAATTTTGGCTATTAAGGGTTTAAATCCCATATATAGGCTAATTAGGGGCTTTAGAAATTACTAATTGGTCCTTAGGATTAAATAATGGAATTTAATAATCCCAATTTTTCATGCTGGCCCGACACGATGAAATCGTGCCAACTTACCTGGAAACAGGTTGACTGGGAAACTGGTTGGTGGCGCGACACGATAGAAATTGCGTTGCCACCTTGGTTGCGAACTGGAATGGCACTGTGATGTAGTGGAATGGCGTTGGTGCACTGGAATTTGATAATTCTAAAATTAAGCCTTGGCATGAGGCGCCCTAATCGCAGAGGCTCACTAGAATTTGACGATTGCCATTTTGTCTGACTCCGCGATGCGTTAAAGTACCAGGTGGTATACTGTCTTACTAAAATGGCTCTAACTCTTCGTCCGAGTATCGGATTTGGGGAAATTTTATATCGATGGAAAGCTTATTCAATTTTTCACATGATAAAAAGTTAAAATCTTTAAAATAACACAGGGAATAAAAAGTATTCAACTATAAAGCAAGATCTTTGATGTTTTAGAGATGAATTGAAGCTAGATAGAAATACGGGGTATTACAATGGTGTGACAACAAGTGAACGTGGAACACTTGAGTCTCGATGGGTTGTTTCAAGAAATTAAGTTGCCTATATGAAAATGGTAAGTAATAAATATAGATTTTTTTCACTGGTCTTCCACGATCTCAAAACCAGTTTGATTCTATTTAGGTCATCGTGGATAAAATGACCAAGTTTGCTCACCTCTTGCCGGTGAGGACTAACTTTTCTGTTGAGGATTATATAAGGTTGTTTATTCAGGAAGTAATGAGGCTGCTTGATTTTTCGGTCCCATTATTTCAGATCATAGTACTCAGTTCTCATCTCAATTTTGGCGGTTATTTCAGCGAGGTTTAGGGACTAAGGTGACCCTTAGTGCCGTTTTCAACCCACAGACAGATGGACAAGCAAAAAGTACCATCAGAATTTAGATGATATGCTTTGTGCTTGTCAAATTTAATTTGGTGGTAGTTGGTTTTACCACTTACCTCTTGTAGAGTTTTCATACAACAAGAGCTATCACTCTATCATTGGTATGGCTCCGTTTGAGGCATTATATGGTAGGAGGTGTAGATCTCCTATTAGGTGGTTCAAAGTTGGTGAGGCAAAGTTATTTGGTCCTGATTTAGTTCTTAAAGCTATAGAGAAGGTGAAGGTGATTCAGGATAGGCTTAACATAGTACAAAGTCAACAAAAGTCCTATGCGAACTTAAAATGATAAGATTTAGAGTTTGATGTGGGTGATTGGTTGCTCTTGAAGGTGTTTTCCATGAAGGGAGTGATGCATTTTGAAAAGAAGAGGAAGCTCAGTCTGTGTTTTATTGGTCCTTATTTGATTTTGAAAAGAGTACAAATATTACATGAGTTGGATTTGCCTTTGAGTTTAGGTTCTATTCACCCTGTGTTTGATGTGTCTATGTTAATGAAATATGTGGGTGATCCTTCCTTGGTGGTTCCTATTTAGAATATTGGTGTCTCGAATTCCGGTCTTACGAAGAGGTCTCGATGGAGATCTTGGATAGTCAAGTTCGTTGGTTGCGGACCAAATATGTGTCATTGTTAAAGGTTCTTTGGAGGAACCATAAAGTAGAAGAAGCCACTCGGGGGGTGGAAGAGGATATGAAGGCTAAATATCCATTTCTATTCCATGAAACAGATAAAGAAGCTTGAGGTTTGAATTTCGTTCTTTCTTTTTATTATCCGAATTTATCCTTTGATTCTAGTGCATTATAATTATTCTCGTGCGAAATATGTCCTAGATCATCATTCAAGGGCGAATGATCCTCAAGAGGGGATAATGTCACACCCTCAAATTTTAGGTATTTTATGTTTGGCCTGCTCTTTCTTGAAATATCATTTTTTAACTCAAATAATGTTTGGGGATGTAAAAAGGATAACCAGTGTGATTTTTGGAATTCTTGAATGGGGTTTGGGGTAGTTTTGTGTCACAGAGAAAGTAAGCCTCTGCAATAGCCCCACGGCGTGGAAGGTAGTCATCGCGATGAGGTCCGTGGTGTGGACCTATGTATTTTTAAATTTTGCTTGTTTAATTAAAAAAGAGATAATGGTAGTAATGTCCTTTCACCCATACACGGCTCTTAAAATATACAAGGATCAATTCTTATCAGTTTTTTAATACGCAAAGGTCATTATTCACTCTTAAACATTCTCTCTTAAAATCCTCTTTTCAACTCAAGGATAGGATTCAAGGAGGTGATCATTTAGGGTCCTAGGGGTGCGGAATTATTCAATTTTCTTAGCAATCAAGGCATTTTTATTTTTCCCTTGAACTTATATTTTCTTCTGGGCATAAATTGATTATAATGCCATGGTTTTGATGTGAGTTTTGTAGTAGTTGAGGGCTTTTGATATGATTGGTCATCAAATTGATTTTCCATGATTTATTATGCAAAATTCACACTTTATTAATCTTTATAAACATTATGGGATGCATGGGAATGATAATTAAACTGAGAGGTCATAATTAAACCCCAATTTGATGATTTTTTCTTGATTCATGGTTTGAAAATAATGTACCCTCAACATGTTTGAAATTGTCAATGAATATGATTTTTTCACCAAGTTTGGTTTACTCACTTGTATTAATGCAAGGCATATGCGGTTAAATGATTAAGGATGGTTTTGAAAACCTTGTGTGGTACTATAGAATCCCCCAAGTGACTAATTTATGAAAACCTTGTAGGGTACAAAGGAATCCCATAAGTGACTATTATAATGGATTCACTGGAGTGCGAAGGAATCCCCTAAGTGTTGTCTAATGACATTACTTTCAGGTTATAATCGGTATGATGATACCACTTAACAATGCCTTAATAATAGACTCCTAGAATTGGTGAATAGGTTATGTGTAAAATGTTTTCATTGGGCATTAATGGGAGTTGTGTTAGCTAGCCGTGAAGGTGTGAGTCTGAAGGACTGATACTGGAAATTCATGTTTAGCGATATGAAGGTTAGTCTTAGTGACTGTGTGCTTGCGGGGTACAAGAGAATCCCCCAAGTGTATAGATTTACATATCTATCATAGAGGGCGAAGGGTACGTAAGAATCCTTGGCCTTTTATGATATCTCAGATTTGTGTGGCTAACAAGTATTGGGGCCCATTTAAGGGGTGACACTGGACCCATATATCCCATGGGTGTCTATTATGGTCAAGCTACACAATCCAGGTCAATATTTTAAACGTTTATGTTAAGCTTTGTTCCCTATCCTGGCATGGTATGTGCATATATATATAGAGATAGATAGATAGATGTGTGTGTGTGTGTGTGTGTTTGTATATGGTTATGTGCATTGGATTTTGACTAGCTTAAATCATTATGCATGGCATTATTTGTTCCCCTATCCCTAAGTTACATGCTATCTTCAGACACTGTATCCCCATGGAATGCAAAAGCTATCCATACTTCTACTCCTTCTGCACAGTGATCAGGTGTTCGTGGTTGATTCGCAAGTTGACTTGAAGAGGTGAGCTCTCATCCTTTGGAAGAAATCATTTCTTGTTTAGTTTCTTATGTCGTAGACTTTATCTCATATTTATTTTAGCTATAGTCAGGGGCATGTCCCAACACTTCATTAGTACTTGATTTTGGGTTAGAGGCTTTGTTGGACTACTGTGGACTTGGCTATTATGGTTGTAAATTTGTATTGGATTTCAGTATTGTGGATAGATTTGGATTTTGATTTTATATAGATCTTTATCTTTCATGTCTTGTTTTATATTGTTATTCATCTACTGCTGGTGTTCTTAGTAATATTGGAAAAGGCTCAGGGGCAGTCTACGATCCTTGGTGGACTTGAGATATCCGTCGCGACCAAGCCCTGATAAAGGTCGTGGCAATGGATAATCTTTGAAATGAACAAAATGAAGGAGTAATCACATACTCAATTATATTGCCGCACACTTTTTTTACCAAAAAATTAATTGACTTTTATAGTTTAAAAGGATTTTTATTATTAATTTGACTAAAATGAAAATGTGTTTTGAGAAAGGATTTTACAATTAAACTTAGAGTCGCCACTTGCCATTATTTGGTATGCCAAGTCACCTTTTTCAAATTCCCTTTTTGAAAAATGGTTGACTCTTAAAACTGATCCACGATCAAAGATTTCAGGCAAGATATTGTGTTGACCGATGGAAAGGTGTTAGGCACCCTCGATCCCATGGTTCGAACACGATCACATCATTTGAGTTATATCGGCTAATATGACACTATGACAGAGGTAAGCCTCCCGAGTGGGACCCATGGAGTGTTTGTCAACTCATATACAATCCATAATTCATATCCATATCTCCTTCCTGACACATTCCTCGGGAAGTGTTTTATAAGATGTTGTAATATCTCATCCTCGGCACATCCCTCGAGGAGGATTTTATAAAAGATGTTGTCAGTTTTTCTCAGGTGTTTCCATGGTAGTATCTTTTATTTTATGAGTGAGTATGATATGAGTATGTAATGCTCATAATCAGTCGCAATGAGTAATTTCATAACCAATCACAATGATATACTTCCACAACCAATCACAATGTTATATTTCCACAATCACTTGAGCTGATATCCACCCATTATTTCCATCTATCCATGAATTTACACATGTTTCATATACCAACAAGTATGAATATATTACAATAATTCAATGGTACTACAAAAAGGCACTTTCAACAACATAATATGATTACTCTGATGTATTTTGGTCTATCAACATCACATAGGACCCCACAAGGTCATACATATCGCTCAATATCTCAATTTCAATAATTACATCACATTTGGGCCCCCACACAAGCACAATACATAGATAACCATTTATCATGATTAATTTCCACCCTTAACATGAATTTTTTACCAATATTTCTACTCATCCTAGTATGAAAGAGTTAAGTCATAACCTACCTCAAGGCCAAAACCAGCCCGCAACACTTCAACCACAAAGCCCTACTTCTCACGAAGGGTCCCAAAATCAACTAAAACTAAGAAATATAGAATCTATGCATCAAAATAAGGCTAACAATACTATTTTGCCCACTTTTGATTTGGGATCAAAACGGCCCTCAAAATGGAATTACAAAAAAAGGGGTAAAATCATAACTTTACTTCAAAAATGTGTTCCCCATACCTTTAAGAATCTACGGATGAAAACCCAAGTCAAATCGAGTTAAAATGAGGTTCAAATCAAAGAAATCTCATTTTTGAGCTTTACCGGGTAAAACCTTTGAAATCCGTTTTAAAATCAGGAATCAAAGTTGTTTTGAAGATGAAACTGGGGAAAAACTAATAATTATAGGATTAAGAACATTATTCAAGTGAAAAGGTTTAGAATTTGGGGCTAAAGCAAGTACTAAGTTTTGGGGGAGTTTGAACAATTAATCAAGAAATTTGATAAAGAAGGGTGAATTCTCACCTTAAATCCATAAGAGAATCAAGAAATAGATGTTAATCTAGCTTCCCAAGAATCCACGACCTTCACTTTTAAGCTGTCACACTATTTTAGGGTTTAGATCTCAAGAGGAAAGATGAAAAATGAGCAAAATCGAGCAAAAAGGGTTATTTATACTCATACCAGGTTACCAGGTACATAAGGCATAAAACGCATTCCTCAAATGAGTTTTACCCTTTGTAATCCAGGTTGCACCAGTAACCTAGTGCACCGAATTTTCTAAGTCCAAAACGTACTTCGACGAGGCACCTGAAATTCCTTCGAAATACGATATACGCAAATGAACTATGTAACCACACTAAATTCTACACTCCGAACTCAATGACGGTATCAGAATTTTAAAGAAAAATATTATTTTCACAAAGTCAATCCCCAAAACTCAAAATCATAATTTTTCAAATCGAGGGTCGAAAAGAGATTTAAAAGACATAAAATATACCAACCATGTTACCACTCTAAAATTGACATTTCGGATCTGCTGACACAGTCCGTTCAGTTATCCATCATACGGATCAAAAGATAACCACAAAAGTCCAAAATATGGCTCTTAAAGCTACCAAAAACAACAATATCACATAAATGATATCAAAATGTATCGAAAATCGTGTCAATAATTCCACACCCCAAAAATACCACAATGCAACTACAGGAAGGGGTAAGACAGTCAAATCATAAATTTCACTTATTTCATCAAATTTTAAGTCATTGCACAAGGTCTAATAGAACCTCAATATATCTCTACCACTAATCAGCCTGCAGATGCTTTAACTAAGAGCCTGGACAAGGTTCAAGATGAATATTTGACCTCCAAACTTTTCATTCTCAACATTTTCCAATATCAATTTGAGGCAGAGTGTTGAAGATAAAACTAAGTGTTGAAATTATGCTAAGTAGGATAGGATCTTAAAAGTTAGTTATAATCAGTTTATTTAGTTATGTTAGTCTTAACAGTTTCAGCCTAAGGCTTAACTACTTCTTTAATGTACTACACAGTCTCAATTAATCAATTCAACTAAGAATTTTTCGCTACTACTTTCTTCTTCTTTATGCTCGCCTCGTTCATCACCATCTTCTTCTTTATTTTATGCCAATGAGTGTTAAGATTCTACACTAAAGAATCTCCAGAATTCTTTAGTATTGCTTTTGAAAATTGTAAGAACCAATATAGTTTCACATTAGGAATATAGTATATTTTGGTGCTGAAGCAATTTTCGTACGAGTCCCCCTAAATATCCAAGTCCAAGGTAAGAACAAATATTCAATGTTTTGTTATATTTAAATTTATTATATAGAATTTATTCCATTAAATTCAATATATTTTCAGTTCTTTTTACAAAATATAAAACATGTTCGCATTTATATCAAAATGTAATAATCAATTTTTTTAAATTCAATTTTAATTGTTTGATATCCAAACATATGATAAAAGAGTAAACTAAAATTTTTAAGTAATTTACAAGAATGTTCTTGAAGATGGGTGATTTTAAATTTTTGACCTGGCTATTCATTAAAAACATATTTAACACATATTTAACTTTGACAAGTTTTAACTTTGATCTTGAATGATCGCTTATAAACAAGTGGAGGTCAAAACTTTAGATTGCCATTTTTAAATATCATTGGTTGTGATTTCTTTAAGGGAAAAGGACATGGCATGGTCATTTTAAAAAAAAATTGCCCACATGTGAAAAGGTGGATATGTTGTAGTCAGTCGGCCAAATTAATTCCTTTATTTAGCCATTTGGCCCAATTGGGCACATACAGTCTCTATACTCAATTGATACACTTTTATACCATATTTATACACTTTTATACTATATTGATACACTTTTTAAAAAAGAGAAAGGAAATTCTATACTAGATTGATACATTTTTAGAATGCATGTAGAAACTATATAGAGTCGTATAAAATATGTATCTAAATAATAATTATAGTTAAAAATTGTATAGAATGTGTATAAAAATGTTATAATTATTATATAGAATATGTATGTATATATATAGAAATTGTATCATTATTATATATAAATATATATCTTTAATAATTGTATTATATTAAAAGTATATGGTATTGTATTTTATTGTATAAATAAGTAAAACTAAACAAAATAAATAGTATGTTATTTTAATAATGTTGGTGAATGCAAAATAATTTTAAAAAGAAAAAAAAGAAAAGCAATCACTCAATTGTTTAAAAATAATAAAAAATAGTAGAATGTTTAAAAACGAAAAGGAGTCATACCAAACTTATTACAATTTTTTTTGAGTGCTAGTTGATAGATCCATGCACTAGTGAAGTACATGTAGCCTTCTAAGTATATAGTCGTGATAGTGAAAATTTTGGGGTAAGCAGTCACCATGATCGAGTGCTAGTTTTTGAGTTTTTAAATTTAGGTGCTAGTTTTGTGAAATTATTTTAGTTTTAGGTGTTATTTTTGTCTTTTTTCCTTTCTTTAATCTTCATAATGAGAATGGGCAAGAAAGGTCCATTTTCTTCTTTTAAAACATGGGCTTACAAGCAAGTTGACCCATCATTGTCAATAATTAGAAGGAAAGTATGGGCTTCAAACTCAATAAAATTATAAAACTTACATAAATTCTAACAACTTTACCCCTAATTATTCTTTATTCCTATTTTTAATAAAATTACATAAAATTTCTAATTATGTTATTCAGATACATAATTTTACAAGAGATACATCTAACAGATACATCCTAAAATGAAGTTAGCATGCGTTAAAATGGGAAAATAACGAGAGAAAAATAATTGAAGAGGAAATTACACTTCATCAGTTGTAAATTACTATCAAAATCTCAAAAAAAAAATAATTATTTATAATTTTGGTATTCAAAGAAAAAAGGAGCCTCATTCTTCTAGTAAAAAGATCTTTTCCTATCTTCTCTGATTATTTAGCTCTTTTTTTTTATTTTTAAACGAATCATAATAAGTATCTCCATGTTATTATGACATTTTGATATCTGACTGTCTGATGTCAAGTACGACGGATATAAGAGTGGTGAAATTGTAATCAGAGAGAATGTAACATATGAAAAGTTGATTTTGGTAACTGCTGTAGAACTAAAAATTTATAAAACAAGAAAAATATCGAATTCCAATTCACTTTTTAGAAAATTCAGCTCCATTGTTGAACCGTAATGATATGGGGTCAAGATTTATATAGAAGTTAAAAAAATGTGTGCTAAGATTTGGAATGAATCCACTATGCATTAGTACAATTGATAAAAATATAAGGAAAATGTTGTTTGAGGTTGAGACTGGAGAAGTTATTTATTTAGAGGGTATGAAAATAGAAAGCCTAGCACTAGCTATTGTCAACTCAGATATTTCGGAGGCTTCGTCTTTGATAGACATTAAGGTGAACAACATAACAATATATTGCAATAATTTAGTTATTAAGGAACGACAAATTTACAAGGACAAAAAAACTTGCATTTGTAATGTCAAAGTATGTCATGGTTAATTATTTCAATTTTAAAGTAGAAAAATCCAACAAAAAAAAGGTATGATTGTACATCTTTTTGTTTGATTCAGCTAAAATACAAACTATTCTTCACATATTAGATATAATGATAAAATTACGATTTTAAAAGCATGATACATCTAAATATAACAACCTCGAGGCATATTTTGTGTAGAGATACATTTATCATTAAACTGAATATTGAATAATAATGTTGAATGTCATAATAAAAGATACACAACAAAGAGTGAACCTTACAACTATACATACATTTGTTAGTAGATTGTATACTAAGTCACAACCAGTATTACCCAACATGTCATAGTTCAATTTTCTGAATTTGATAACTATCATGTTTCTTAATTAGATATACATTTGTTAAAAAAAAAGGGTAGATTTGAACATGTCTATATTTTCTTGAAGTTGTGTCCTCAAATGTTATTTGAGAAATTATAATTAAATTTTTAAGGTGTTAGGTTGAAGTCTTTGAAACTCTTCAAAATAAGGGTGTTTCATGACGTACACACCTGTTCTTTCACCCAAGTTCAAGATATGGTGTCGTTCATTAGCAATTTTACAGCTATGAAATTAGTTAATCGTAAAAGAATACACACACCAACCGACATAGATAAAGATACTAAATCTTTTTTTGTTGTGGACATTAATTACCGAAAGCATGAAGGGCCAAGGTTCATGCAATTGAGATTTCAAGGGGGAGATTTGGTGATGGTTACCATCAAAAACCTATCAAAATCCCCAAAAAAACACAATTAGTTATAATTTTGGTATTCAAAGAAAAAAGGAGCCTCATTCTTCTAGCAAAAATATTATAATGCATAAATCTGAAGATAACAATTTTATGTATCTGTTCATAGCCTTACATCCATTAATGAGAGAATTTTGTGTATATATATATATATATGCTTAATTTAGTGTATCCTGGATCACACATATTATGATGCATAAATCTGAAGATAACAATTTTATGTATCTGTTCATATCCTTACATCCATTAATGAGAGAATTTCAACTTTGTAGACTGAAGTTGTGGTGGATGGGGCTCATCTAGGTGGATCATATAAAAATATATTTTTCTCGGCATGCACTCTCTAGGGGTTGGTACATCAAATGATATATTCCAAATATAATGACATAATTTAATTTTAATAGTGTATTTATCACTTTTTGGTGAATTACCTAACTAGAAAGAACTGTAGAAATGACATAAAAGATATTTCAATTTTTAGGATGCATATTACCAATTGAGTATGCTGTTGCAGACTCAGAAAATAATTGTTCATGGACTTGATTTTTAGCATCTTACAAGTAACTTAGAGAAAGTGAATATGTGTGTTGTATCTGAACATAACGAAAGTATAATTACGGCTATGAGCATTGTGTATTCTAAAGTTTCGCATTTACATGTATTTGACATCTTTGAAAGAATGTATGCACAAGCTTCAGAAAGAGCAAAGACAGACTTTGCGATGTGTACTATATAATGGCAAAGGTATATAAACAAGAAAACTTTAATTTTTTTATAGATCGGATTGGCAAGGTGGATCATAGAGTAAAGAAGTACCTGCCAGATATGAAAAGTGGGAAAAAGTATACATACCAGCTAACCGCGGTAGAATGATGACTTCAAATATAGTTGTGTATCAATGGAAAAATGGTCAAGGCACGTGAATTTTCTATCTTAGAGTTTCTAAAACAAACAAGAATACTATTTGAATCTTGGAGTTAAGAAAACGGAGAAAGAGCTTCATATACAAAAGAAATATTTGCAAAAAGATTTGAAAATATTATAATGATAAATACATCAAAATCTTTTTGACTGATGGTTAGTTATTTTTTTCATTTTTTAGCTTATATAAATATTGGTAAAGGTATATTACAGTTGACTCAATGTTTGTTTAATGTGTATTAATTATGTATTAGTATTTATTTTTTATTTTTGTAAGTGATATATAATAGTTGTTATGTATCACTTTATTAAACAGTGATTGTTTTTTATAGGTTAAGACTTCACTGCCTTATATGTACTCTGTGTATGATGGCGGGAGAAAGTATATTGTATGTCTAGATAGTAGAACATGCAGTTGGAGAAGGTTCCAAATAGACGAGATAACATATCAACATGTAATTGCAATCCTTAAAAGCAAGCATACAAATAATATGAAGCCTTATTTCTCAAAGTATTACCATCTAGAAACATTAATCAAGATGTATGAAGTTTTGATGGTTCCGATGCCCAGCAAAAAAGAATTAATTCTACCACAAAAAATTCATGATAAAATTATCTTATCACCAAAGTACAAAAGACCACTCGAAAGGCCAAAAAAGGAGAAACAAGAAATCAAGTAAAACTCTTACATCGAGCAGTAACTATTGTAGGCGATATGATTACAAAAATCACAACAAACGTACTTTTAATTTTATCCCAGGAGAGGAATGGCCTTTCGATCTGCATTAAGTTAAGATCTGTTACTATTCAGTAGTTCCATGTTTTGTTTTGTTAATTAGACATTGTCAATTATGTTTGAACAATAATTCATTTTCTATCTTCTATTTTCAAAAATTATGCCAAAGTTTAAAAGTGATGATGCACTGTAAAATGTATTATTGGGGATAAAACTATGACAAATAAATTTTTCTGAATATAATGATTGTAAGACTTTATTTGTTTGTCTTATTAGATACATAAATTTTTTTCACATTAAAATGAATCTATACTAATGCAACAAATGAACTGATACTTTATGATATTCAATTACTATCCAGCATTTTGTACAAGCAAACATATTATTGTGTAGAAACATCAATTCAATACGACAATAGGTACATATTATTTTTTTATATACATAATAGAAATAATAAGATACATTTGACACATGACTAGAAGCGATAGTATAATACTCATGTAACTTTATATGCATCTTGAAGTATGACCCTCCTAATACGAAATCAGGTTACATACTTGTTAAACATCACTTCTGTATGAAAATGTAGAGATACATCACTTCATTAATACATAAGATACATCATTAATGTATAATTTCATTTGTTAGAAATATTAATACATCAATACAAAAAATCAAGGTGACCTTACATTAGTTTCCTATGTTAAATAGAGATACCTCACCTCATTAATACATTCGATACATAAGTAATGTATAACTTCATTTGTCATAACAATGTATACGATACATATTATAAAGGATCTAATACATATAAATCAATAATATAGATATTGGAATAATAGTCAATGATTTTTTAAAGTGGTAGATTTTCAGTCATATGTAATAAAATTAAAACTAAACATATTATAAATTTACTTCAAATGAAAGCATCAGCAAAAAACTAGACTAAATTTATCAAGACTTGTCTTTGTGATTAAACAAGAAACATCAGTCGAGAAATTTCTAACTTGACTAATTAAAAATACAATTTCAAAGTTGGACATAACCCACATAATTAAAATTATTCAACAGTAACCACTTTTTTTCATCTAGTGGTATGAAGTTGGATTTAGGTTTCAGAGGACTTTCACTGTTACTAACATATCCATTCTCAATCTTCAAAACTTCATAATTGCATAACATGAATCCATATCTCAATTGATGGTATTGAGAAACAATCTCATAAGATGATACTTGTAATTCATCACTCAAGAACTCGAGGAAAATAGCTAAAAATAGTCTACAATCTCTGCATCGTAAATCATAAGAAAATAATTTAAACACAGATTATAATAGATGCAAAAAAATGAAAAAAGAAAATGATACATGCAGACTATAACTTGATTGTTGGGCAATGTTAGAAAAATATTCAAGTTCATATGGGTTTTTTTCGATTTTTCTTTTGTAAGATTCAAGTGTTGACCAGTTAGTTGTAACCTTTTATTCTAGAAAATTATTGTACTGAAGATAATTTGGCAGCATTATAGCCAACTTTTGAACCTCATTGAAATGTTCTCTATTTCTTAATGTGAACATCAAATGATACACAATAATGCAATGCTCCTTTATTATAATAATTGTCAGGATCCAATAAAACTCACTATCATAATTTATCAAAATATAGACCTCATCTTTAAGATTCCAATGCAAATCATAGTGTTAATTAGTGACTTCTCATATTGAGCAACAACATTAGAATATGCAAATGCCTCCTGTGTAGGAAGAAACTTCTCCCTCGCTACTGAATAGTAACTTTTATACACTTGTCAATATATATTTTGAAAAACTAAGCTACAATGGTGTATTTGTATTTTAGATTATTTTGTTGCTTTGACTTTTTTTGTAAATAGCAGAAAATGACATCCATATGCTGCACAAGTGCATTAAAAATTATAAATAAATTAATAATATAAGCCGATACATGTTAGAGGTTGGTAGTATTTAGGAGTCAACGAGGACTATTAACATCATCTAGTTTACCAAATATCTGATACATTATTACGTTCTATGACACTGATTTTATCAAAGTTTATGTAGTTGTTGCATCATCCGATATATAATTTGAATATAAAGTTAAATGGTGTGATTATACCTCGTTATTTCAGCATTTGTTGGGCTAGTACATAAGGTAGAACCAGTTCTTCATCTTCGAAAATGCAACTACAAAATCTAGTTGTCAAAATTCAAGATTCGAGCATTTGACTTTAGTGATCATCCTTATCTTTTCTGTAAATTTGAACACACTAGCATTAATAACTATACAATATTATTTGAGGTTGAAGAAATAAATAGTTGACTAACTTTTATGTGTGTTATTTATAATGATTATCTCGTATTCATTTCTCAAACAATGAGATTTGATCAGTTGGACCCATCTAGAAATGGTATAACCTTCGAACAGATATGTTTGACGCACAATAGAAATGACTTTTTCCTTTCCTTTTGAACTAGAGCGAAATTCTATCAAATATGAAGAGTTGAATACCTTCAACGAGTACGTAGTCCGCTATGCAGGGGTATTTTTATCGTTATTTATGACCTTTAATGGACTACAAAATGAAGCTAGTAATGCTATATTTCTAATAATAAATTGGGTTTCAATTATTAGTGAAGAAGTGTAAATTGTCGAAGATAAAGCAGATTAAAGAGCAACAGGACTTGATATTAACGATTTTCTTCCTTCTACAATATTATCAGGCAATGGTTCGGTGTCGATAATCTGGAGAATTTTGTATATATCAATAAAACATTAGATACATAATATTAAGAACTTATGCAGCTACTATAACAAATGCATTACTTTTTATTATTATTATCTGATACTTTACTAATGCAACTAACACATTAGATTTTTTGGATCATTTACTAATATATCATCAGCATATGATATGTATCTACTATACTTTATTACATCTTATAAATCATACACAGTGTTGATTTATATGAAGCATTTGTAATATCACGAACACATTATAGTCAATATAAAATGATAGCATCTATAGTCGAATGTGCATAAAGCATGTTATCAATTACCTTCTCCACCTCATGACCATGACTGATATTCATCGTGGTTGATTGACGTTAATTCATTCTATAACACGTAGATGGATTGAGGTATCTGTTGGACTGTTAGGTTTAATAGGACGCTTAGAATTACCTTGTCCATCTGAAAGATGGTCTCCATTTGGGCTCTCTTTTCTAAGTACAACCTGGGTGAATAATTATGTGCAACATAATAACATCATAATTGATATGACTTCCATAAATGTCAAATTAAATTAACTTCATAATAATGAAGACCATAGTTACTAATATATCACCAACATATCATATGTACCTACTACACTTTATTGTATCATATACATTATACATATTGTTGATGTATCTGAAAAATTTAAAAATATCATGACCATATTACATGATAATATAAAATTGTAGCATTTATGGCAGAATATACATAAAGCATGTGATCAATTACCTTCTCAACCTCATGATCGTGATAGGTAGTCGTTGGTGCTTGATTGATATTTATCCCTTCCATATCACCTGAATAGATTGGGAAACCTTTTAGACTATCAGATTTACTAAGACGTTTAGTATCACCTTGACCATCTAAAGGGTGGTCTTTGTTTGGGCTCTTTTTTTCGAGATCGACCTGTGAATAATTATGTGCAACATAATAAAATTTTAATTAATACGATTGCATAAATTTCAAATTAAGTTACCTTCTCTTCATGAACATGCATTAGCTTCAATGCTTTCATAATCTTTATGTATTAATTAAACACCAGAATCTCAAGGTCATTGAATTTTAGATCCATCTTATAATATAAATAGTTAGAATTCATAAGTGTATTTAACTGAAATTATTGATTGATATGACAACATTAAAGTGATACTTACATAGGTATTCATATAGGACACTCCAACTTGATGCATCTAAATCCACTTTAACCAAGGGTTCATTCAGAAGTCTATTGGTAGATTCATCAACCACTTTTGCATCCACGTCAGGCTTCAAGCGATGTGGTGATATTTGCTAAACAGAAAACTCAAGAGGTAAAGCATCTTTTTCAGCATGGATAATGGGATCAATCGAAGCTTTTGATGTCCTAGGGGATTGACTTTCTTTTGTTGTATATGTCTCAGATTCTCCTTCCCTGACTATACTTTTATGGATCAAAATAGTTTTCTTTTCTTTAATGATGGGATAGACGTTGTCATTAAACATACTTTGTCTTATTTATCAACTTCTCAGAAATTTTAGTACTAAAATCCTCAAAACCATCATGATATATATTGATGGGTGCTTCATTAACTTCAGGATCAATTTGTGTTGATATATTAGATGATGTGAAAGATATAGATCATGAATATAGAAAATCTTTATACTGGTCAACCTATATCATTCTAAAATCCATCAAGGTAACAGGTGCATGATGAGTGGTAAATGTTCCAACTTTCTAGCACCTTTTAGGCCTAAATTATCATGTTTTTATTGGTTTATTGTTAATTTCTTACTTAATGCTCATTGTTGTAGGTAAAAGTTAAAATGGGAATATGAGCAAGGAAACTTGATAAAAATGAGTTGAGAAAAAAGTAAAAGAGAAAAAATGTGAAAGAAAAAAGTCAAATGCTGAAAATTAGGATCAAGAATCAACCCTCGGTTATTGTGATCGTGGCCTGAGGTTTGTAATCGCGATCTGAGGTCACTTTAAACTTTGGCAATCGCAAGGCGACCACCACAGTCGTAGGAGTCACGAACGCAGTCAAGAGATGGCAATCACGATGGGGCAGAAAAGTTTCAAGGGTAGAAATAGAATTCGCTTAAAAGCAAGGTGACAATTTTGTAATATTTGGCGAATATAGAGTTGTGGCTTAAATAAGGGTTTTTAGCTCATTATAATCTATATTTTTTTACCCATCATCTATCTTTTAATTTTGGGAACTCTATTGTACTACTCTTGGGTGAAGATTACATTAGAGTAATTCCTAAGTGAAGGATTAACAATTTTCATTGAAGGTTCATTGAAAATTAAAATTTGGATTTTCATTCTCTTTATCCTTCATGGTTCAATTTGGAGAAAATCTTGGTATATTTTTACTTTTTTTCTTTATGAGTAGCTAGTTCTTTCTCTTAGGGTTATGCTTGAAAAGGTTGTGATTTATGCATGGGTGTCGTTTATTTATCTGTCTAATTAGCTATTTGTAGTGGGTTTTCATATTACTTTATGTTTGAGTTGAATTATGGGTTAAATCCCCAATTGACTTGGATCCCACATCATCCTTGAAAAAGGAATGTGGGTGATGAGTAATTGTGAACGACTACTGGATACTAGTTATTTTTCTAGCATTGTCTTAGAAATAAGGATGTTATGTGATAGCTAGGTTGATGGGAATCATCCTAGAAATAGGAAAGCTAAGTTGAGGTCTTGGATTGGTTAATCGGGCACGCTCATGAGGTATTCAAAAGAAACGATGAGTGTAATTTAGTATTTTTCTGAAAGACTAATGCTAATACTTTAAATCTAACCTACCCATGACTCCTAACTAAATTTGGATAAATTCTCAGTTACCATGTATGAATTCACACCTAGAATGACATAACCCTAAGATCCATTCCTAATTGATTATATACTAATTTTTCTTAACCTCGAGTTAGTTTTCTAGAAGCCCAAAATTGTGATATTTTCAAAAATATTCAAACCCCTCAAATATTTGTATCTTAGGTTTGAATTTAGCAAATTTATTCTATTTTGAACTTACTCATTTGCCACTCACATTATTCCTCGTTGATTCGACCCCAACTCAAAGTTGGGTAATTATATTGATGACAACCACCTTACACTTAAATTGATATGTAAGATAAGCGTTATCAGTGCATCATTTAATTGGAAAAATATGAAGGTATGGGTGAAATATAAAATAGTATTATGGAGAGCATCTCCATTATTATCCAAATTTTCCATCCTGTAATGTTGGATAAATTTAAGTTTGGTAACACCATTTGTTGACGGCATAAAATACTTCTGCATCAGGTTCTGGAAGATGAATCAATGTATTCAAAATCATCAACATTGCTGGAGCATTTCAAATCAGTGAGTATGACAAATGCAAAGATGAAAAATCTAAGAACAGTGCCCTTGACGCAAACATGAAGTTCATCTTTGTTGTTTTGTTGTATCTCAAGCATCAGTAGTGTAACACCCCGTATTCAAGTACTTGTATTGGTCTTATTTATATGGAATTAATTTTTTATTTTATTTATACCAAAATTTGCCCGTCGATGGTTCCATGAAAAAGTTATTGAATAAGCTTTCCAATGATATAAAGATTTCCAAAAACGGATAGGTTTCGGATATAATCGAGCACGTTCGAAACTATAAAACAGTGGCCGGGATATTTTGGAATAGTAAATGTGCAGGAAAATTTCCTGCACACAAACTACTGAGGCCAGCCAAATTTTTGGGTCAACTTCAAACGATCATAACTCCTTTAATATAATGAATTGGGAGAGTTGCAACTTTGAAAAGAAAGATATTTGAGTCTTCTTTCCTATGCAATTGGTTTCATCCAAATCTAACGTCTGAGTAAGGAGTTATACTCGTTTTACTTCAGCCTATCAAAACAGATTTTTAGGGTCAACTTCAAACGATCATAACTCCTTGTACAGGACGAACTGGGTGGCCTATTTATATGAAATGAAATCCCTTTGAATTATCCTTCCAACGATACCAATTTCACCCAAATCCGATATCGGAGCAAAGAGTTATGGTCGATCTACTTTAGCTTACCAAAACAGTCCACCAAAGGACAGATTTGACATTATTTAAATTTTAAAGATATTTTGATCATTTCCTATTATATTATGAACGGGAATATGTGTATATATACATGTATATGAGTTTAAAAACTCATTTTCATCATCAATCATTGACGAAGAACAAACCCTAGAAAAATTTGACCTTTATATTACTCTTGATTCAACCGTAGAAATTCCAAAGTAATCCAATAACTGCGTTTGTCGTCTCGAGAGCTTCAAATGGCACCTATTATTTGTACAAACAGGATTGCATAATCAAGAGGTGAATTATAAGGTATGAATATTGTTTGCCTTTGTTCTTTTCCATATGTATATGTATGATGGAGGATTATATGTATTGGTTGTTATTGAAAGGTGATGGAAATAGGGTTATGGACTATTTTATGCGGTTTGATTGTATTGAATTATGGAAGGTGGATATGGTAATTGAGTTATGGAAGGTGGATATGGTGATATACTATTGAATTGATGATTATTCATATCTATGGTTCAATTTGGTTTAATGGATTGGTTGGAAGGATAAATGAATCCAAACTTGATATTAGAGGATGTTGTATGAATATGCATGGTATGTGAATGTAATTGGAGTATAAGAGGGTTAAAGTGATACCATTCATGGTGTAATTAAGTCTTAATACTTAACCGCTAGTTTGGTGAATTCAAATAATTGAATTTTGACGTTTGGTTGCTAATACTAGATTGCTATATATGTTCATTGTAGATAAGTAATCCGAAAAGACGGAAAGTCCATTTAGGACTAGTATTGAAGGTTGACAGTCATGTATGTAAAGCATACTCTATACCATATCTTTGGCATGAAAGTGAACAATTATTCTATTAAGAAAGTTTCCAAAGTTATTCAATAACATGTGATCCATAATGGTTTTGTATGATGTCCTACGTTACCAATGAACTTGTTTCCACCCTACAAGATGTCAAGATATTCCAATACTAACTTGTTTTCCAAATCTTACATGTTTATTGCACTAATGAATGTCAAAAGGTATCCGGTTACTCAAACAAGATCTATGTGCTATTAATGACTCCAAAACGTTTCATTGATATACCAATAAGTTCCTACTTCATTGTTATGGCATTGATGACTCCAAAACACTTCATTGATGTGCCAATGAGTTCTTACTTCATTTTTATTGCATTGATGCTCTATTTATATGTCTCTTATTGATGTATCATTGTTTCAAAGTATCAAAAATGTGGTGGCGACCGAAATAACAATCTCAAAGATTAATTGAACTAAGTGATGGAAGTTCTCTCTTATCAGGTGGTATCCCAGGGGCATAAACCTATCATGGGTTGATCCCTATTTATGTGTTTATGGGTGGTATCCCAGGGGCATAAGACTATCATGGGTCGATCCCAGTTGATATGTATTGGAGGCAGCCTAATGGTCACAGTACAGTGCAGTAATGATTACAAAGATGATAAGAACGAAGGTAAAGTGATTGAATAAATATAATGTACAGTTTGTCACAAGTTCTAGTAAGTGTGGTCCACTCCTATTACGATTTATTCACTTGTTTCTGATTTCTATTGAGCTCCTATATCATATGTGATTATCTACAGCTTTACATGCTCAATACATATTTTGTACTGACGCCCCCCATGGGGGACCTACATTTCATGCTGCTGGCACAGGTACCTCAGCTCATACATTGCACAAGTAGGAGCCAGGATATCCAGTTGCGTTTGGTGAACTCCAGTTTGCTTCGGGGCTTTCCGCGTCATATCCAATCACTTTTGGTATTGTATAGAAGTTAGTTATATGGCGGGGTATGTCCTGACCTTAGTTAAACTCTGTGTATTATCTAGAGGCTTTGTAGACCTAATGTACAGTCAAGGTGGTGTTTTGTTAATAGACGTGATGGCTCCAATGGCCAAGTATTGTATATACATATATATGTGTGCTCAAGCTTATACAGGTGATTATTTCCTTTTATATGCGACATGATGTTGTCCGAATTTCGGGTTGTCATAAAGGTATGCATGGGAAGTATAAGGTTATGAGCTGGTTCTCCTGGGCCTCCTCGGCTATGGGTGCTGGTCCGATCCAATAGAATTTAAGGCATGACATAAGTAGTATCAGAGAAGTTCGTCCTAGTGAGTCTACAAAATCGTGTCTACGTAGAGTCTTATTTATCGGTGTGTCGTGCATCGCATCTATAAACAGGAGGCTATAGACATTTAGGAATTGTCTCTTTTCTTCATGTCTTAGATCGTGCGATAGAGCCTATATTGTATATGAAATCATAGTTGACCACTGAATCCGTTTGTTTCTCTTATTATAGTAGTGATGTTGGTTACCAGAAGTAAGAATACCGGTAAGCAAGTAGATGTGGTTTCCGAAGAAGGGACTAGTAAGTCACCCACTATACCAGCTAATCAAAGTGAGGCTCTAGCTGAGCATGCATCAGAAACTTCTTCCACTTCGGAAGAAATAAAGGGGAGGAGAACTGTATCCCCAGAGCCACCTATTAATGCTGCTGATCAAGATCTTAGAAATGCAGTGCAACTTTTAACTCGTATAGTTGCTGGGCAAGCTCAAGGGCAGGCTATTCCTACCACGGGTACTAGTGGTACAGATAGGACGGCTAGCCTTTGAACACAGGATTTTCTTAAGATGGATCCTCCCACTTTTACCGGATCAGATCTTAACGAGGACCCACAGGACTTTATTGATCAAATTCAAAGGGCCTTAGATCTTATGCATATAACGAGTAGAGAGATAGTGGATTTAAAGGTGTATAGATTCAAAGGGGAGGCTATATATTGGTACGAGGACTAGAAATGATCTAGGGGTATTGATACACCCCCAGCTACTTGGAAAGAGTTCAAAGAGGCATTTCTTGATCATTATCTTTCATTCGAGATTCGTCAGGCCCGTGCAGATCAATTTTTAAATCTTCGTCAGGGGAATATGAGCGTGAGGAAGTACAGTCTCCGATTTAATTCCTTGTCAAGATATGCTCCTAATGTTATAGCTACTATGGATGACAGAGTTCATCAATATGTGGATAGGCTGGATCCATATCGGGTTAGAGATTACACTATTGCAGCTTTGAACAAAGATATGGACATAGCGAGGATCCAAGCTTTTGCACAGAAAATGGAAGATCAGAGGCAGAGGAGAAGAACACAGGAATTAGAAAAAGGATATTCCAAGAGGGTCAAATCTACAGGGCAGTTTATGGCATCCCAAGGAGTGTTCAGATCACAGTTTTCTGCTAGACCACCTAGGCCATTATCTTCTTATTCTGCAGCTATTGCTCCACCACAGTTCCAAGGGTCCAGGGGAAATCAATTTGTGCACAGAAGTTAGAGTCAGAGTTCGCGGACAGTGGGGTACCAAGGGCAAGGGAATATGAGCCAACCAAGACCTCCTTGAGGGCCATGTAATAAATGTGGAAGATATCATTTGGGCGAATGTCGGCTGGGGACCAATGTTTGCTTTTGGTGCGGTATGTCGAGGCATATGATGAGAGAATACCCACGAAGGGGAATAGGGGGTATGGCACAACCTATGGGGTCATTTGTTGCATCATCATCATCGATGCCTTATTCAGGAAGGGGTGCACAACTAATGGGTCGTGTTAGAGGTGATAAAGAAGCCACGAGTTCTAGCGGGGCTCAAAATCATACATATCCTCTAGTGGATCGACAAAATTTAGAGGCTTCCCCAGATGTGGTTACGGGTACGTTGACTATCTTTTCATTAGATGTATATTCCTTAATTGATCCCAGTTCTACATTATCTTATGTTACTCCATTGGTTGCTGGAAAGTTTGAAAGAATACCCGAACTATTATTTAAGCCATTTGAAGTGTCCACACTGGTTGGGGAATCTATTATAGCTAGAATGGTTTACCGAAACTTCATAGTAATTATTTGTGGTCGTGATACGATGGCTGATCTTGTAGATTTAAAAATGGTAGATTTTGATGTTATAATGGGTATGTACTGGTTGGTGTCTTGTTATGCCATAATTTATTGTTGCATGAAAAAGTTATATTTTCCAAATGAATCAGTCCTTGAATGGAAAGGTGAAATTGGCGCGCCAAGAGGTAGATTGATTTTTTATTTTAAGGCAAGAATAATGATTTCCAAGGGATACATATATCATTTAGTTAGAGTAAGGGATACAGAAGCGGAGCCACCAACTCTTCACGCTATTCTGGTGGTAAATGAATTTTCTGATGTATTTCCTAAAGATCTTCCAGGTTTGCTTCCTAAACGAGAAGTATTAATGTAATACCAGGCACCCAACCAATCTCCATTCCTCCGTATAGAATGTCCCCAGTAGAATTATGAGAATTGAAAGAGCAATTGAAAGATTTGCTAGAGAAGGGATTCATAGGGCCTAGTATGTCCCCCTGAGGAGCACCAGTGTTATTTGTGCACAAAAAAGATAGCTCGCTGAGGATGTGTATTGATTATCGGCAATTGAATAAGATGACTATTAAGAATAAATATCCTCTCCCAAGAATTGATGATTTATTTGATCAGTTACAGGGTGCCAAGTGCTTTTCTAAGATTGATTTGAGGTCAGGTTACCACCAAGTGAGGGTCAAAGAGAAGGATATACCCAAGATAGCTTTTCGAACACGGTATGGTCATTATGAGTTTCTAGTTATGTCATTTGGGCTAACAAATGCACCCAAAACTTTTATGGATTTGATGAATAGGGTGTTTAAGCCATTCCTGGATGTATTTGTGATAGTTTTTATAGATAATATTCTATTTTATCCTAGATCAGAAATGGACCATGCCAATCACTTACGACAGGCATTGCAGACTTGTCGTGATTGTAAGCTTTATGCAAAGTTCTCTAAATGTGAGTTTTGGTTAAAGTCGGTGGATTTTTTGGGTCATATTGTATCTAGTAAAGGGATAAAGGTTGATGCTCAAAATATAGAAGCTGTGAAGAACTGGCCAAAGCCCACAATGACTACGGAGATTCGTAGTTTTCTTGGGTTAGCCGGTTATTATAGAAGGTTTGTTGAAGGCTTTTCTTCCATTTCAGAACCCTTAACCAAGCTAACCCATAAAGCATCCAAATTCTAATGGAATGATGCCTATGAGAAGAGTTTTCAAGATTTAAAGAACAAGTTAATTTCTACACCCGGGTTGGTACTTCCAGAAGGCACTGAAGGGTATACAGTGTATTGTGATGCTTCCAGAATTGGTTTAGGATGTGTATTGATGCAGTATAGTAAGGTAATAGCATATGCTTCTAGACAATTGCGGCCACATGAGAAAAATTATCCTACACACGATCTTGAGCTGGCAGCAGTTATTTTTGCTTTAAATATATGGCGCCACTACTTATATGGGGTTCATGTTGATATATATACTGACCATAATAGCTTGCAATATATTTTTAATCAAAAGGATCTAAATTTAAGGCAGCGGAGATGGCTTGAACTATTAAAGGACTACGATGTTGATATCTTGTACCATCCAGGGAAAGCAAATATGGTAGCTGATGCGTTAAGTCGTAAGGATATGATGGTTCCTATAGAAAGGCAAGGGATGATTAAAGATCTTCACCAGTTAGCTAGTTTGGGAGTTCGCCTTCTTGAAACTCCGGATAAAGAGCTTATCGTACATAATGTTGCGGAATCTTCATTAGTAGCTGAAGTGAAAGAGAAGCAATATGCAGATCTTATTTTATTAAAGTTTAAGGAGAACGTTTAGATTGGTGCGACCAAGGTATTTGAGCTTATGCGAGAAGGAGTACTTCAGTGCCAAAACTGATTGTGTGTGCCGGATGTAGACGGGCTAAGAAAGAAGATTATGATAAAGGCACATTGTTCAAGGTATTCCATTCATCCAGAATCAACCAAAATGTATCAAGATTTGAAAGATATGTATTGGTGGAATGACATGAAGAAGAGCATTGAAGAATTTGTAGCTGAATGTCCAAATTGTCAAAGAGTTAAAGTTGAGCACCAAAAACCCAGAGGTTATATGGAATGCATTGATCTTCCAAGCTGGAAGTGGTACGTGATCAACATAGATTTCGTTATTGGCTTGCCTCGTACATCCCGGAAGTTTGATTCTATATGGGTGATTGTTGATAGGCTTACCAAATCCGCACATTTCCTACCAGTTAGGACCACTTACACAGTTGAAGAGTATGTGAAGTTGTACATTAAAGAGATAGTTCGATTACATGGAGTGCCAATCTCTATTATATCAGATCGGGGAACCCAATTTACCGCAAACTTTTGGAAGTCTTTTCAGAGGTGTTTGGGAACACAAGTGAAGTTGAGTATAGCTTTTCACCCTCAAACAGATGGACAAGCAGAATGTACCATCCAAATACTTGAAGATATGCTACGAGCTTGTGTAATAGATTTTAAGGGCAACTGGGATGATCATTTACCTCTTATTGAGTTTGCCTACAATAATAGCTATCATTCAAGTATCAAAATGGCACCATATGAAACTTTATATGGAAGGAAGTGTAGATTACCAATAGGATGGTTCGAAGTGGGTAAAACTCTTTTGTTCGGACCGGATCTTGTTTATCAAGACATAGAGAAGGTTAAAGTAATTTAGCAACAACTGAAAATAGCCCAAAGTCAACACAAGTCATATGCGAATAGTAGAAGGAGAGGGCTAGAGTTTTCTATAGCTGATTGGGTATTTTTGAAGGTATCACCAATGAAAGGGGTAATGAGATTTGGCAAGAAAGGGAAGTTGAGTCCACGTTATATAGGCCTGTATAAGATCACTCGAAGATTTGGACAAGTTTCACATAAATTAGAGCTACCCCAAGAGCTCTCATCAGTATATCCGGTATTTCATGTGTCAATGCTTTGAAAGTGCATCGGAGATCCATCATATATCACTTCTACTGAGGATGTACAAGTTGCAGAAGATCTTACCTATGAGGAAGTGCCTATTGCTATTCTAGATCGTCAAGTTAAGAATATGAGAAATAAAGAGATAGTATCTGTGAAAGTACGTTGCACAAATCGTCAAAGGAAAGAGATTACATGGGAAGCTGAGGAAGCAATGAAATCTAAGTACCCTCATTTGTTCAAAGATGAAGAGGAAGTTCACGAAACGGAGTTAGAACATTAACAAGTAAGTTTTTTTTTATATATGCATAGTATTTATGTGATGATGTGAATATTAATGATGGACTTGAACTTGTTTCGGTTGAATAAATACGCTAACATTTGAGGACGAATGTCCTAAAGGGGGGAAGGATGTAACACCCCGTATTTAAGTACTTGTATTGGTCTTATATATATGGAATTAATTTTTTATTTTATTTATACCAAAATTTGCCCGTCGATGGTTCCATGAAAAAGTTATTGAATAAGCTTTCCAATGATATAAAGATTTCCAAAAACGGACAGGTTTCGGATATAATAGAGCACGTTCGAAACTATAAAACAGTGGCCGGGATATTTTGGAATAGTAAATGTGCAGGAAAATTTCCTGCACACAAACTACTGAGGCCAGCCAAATTTTTGGGTCAAATTCAAACGATCATAACTCCTTTAATATAATGAATTGGGAGAGTTGCAACTTTGAAAAGAAAGATCTTTGAGTCTTCTTTCCAATGCAATTGGTTTCATCCAAATCTAACGTCTGAGTAAGGAGTTATACTCGTTTTACTTCAGCCTACCAAAACAGATTTTTAGGGTCAACTTCAAACGATCATAACTCCTTGTACAAGACGAACTGGGTGGCCTATTTATATGAAATGAAATCCCTTTGAATTGTCCTTCCAACGATACCAATTTCACCCAAATCCGATATCGGAGCAAAGAGTTATGGTCGATCTACTTTAGCTTACCAAAACAGTCCACCAAAGGACAGATTTGACATTATTTAAATTTTAAAGATATTTTGATCATTTCCTATTATATTATGGACGGGAATATGTGTATATATACATGTATATGAGTTTAAAAACTCATTTTCATCATCAATCATTGACGAAGAACAAACCCTAGACAAATTTGACCTTTAAATTACTCTTGATTTAACCGTAGAAATTCCAAAGTAATCCGATAACTGCGTTTGTCATCTCGAGAGCTTCGAACGGCACCTATTATTTGTGCAAACAGGATTGCATAATCAAGCGGTGAATTCTAAGGTATGAATATTGTTTGCCTTTGTTCTTTTCCATATGTATATGTATGATGGAGGATTATATGTATTGGTTGTTATTGAAAGGTGATGGAAATAGGGTTATGGACTATTTTGCATGGTTTGATTGTATTAAATTATGGAAGGTGGATATGGTAATTGAGTTATGGAAGGTGGATAGGGTGATATACTATTGAATTGATGATTATGCATGTCTATGGCTCAATTTGGTTTAATGGATTGGTTGGAAGGATAAATGAATCCAAACTTGATATTGGAGGATGTTGTATGAATATGCATGGCATGTGAATGTAATTGGAGTATAAGAGGGTTAAACTGACACCCTTTATGGTGTAATTAAGTCTTACTACTTAACCACTAGTTTGGTGAATTCAAATAATTGAATTGTGACGTTTAGTGGCTAATACTAGATTGCTATATATGTTCATTGTAGAAAGTAATCCGAAAAGATGGGAAGTCCATTTGGGACTAGTATTGAAGATTGACAGTCATGTATGTAAATCATACTCTATACCATATCTTTGGCATGAAAGTGAACAATTGTTCTATTAAGAAAGTTTCCAAAGTTATTCAATAACATGTGATCCATAATGGTTTTGTACGATGTCCTACGTTACCAATGAACTTGTTTCCACCCTACAAGATGTCAAGACATTCCAATACTTACTTGTTTTCCAAATCTTACATGTTTATTGCACTAATGAATGTCAGAAGGCATCCGGTTACTCAAACAAGATCCATGTGCTATTAATGACTCCAAAACGTTTCATTGATATACCAATAAGTTCCTACTTTATTGTTATGGCATTGATGACTCCAAAACACTTCATTGATGTGCCAATGAGTTCTTACTTCATTTTTATTGCATTGATAGTCTATTTATATGTCTCTTATTGATGTATCATTGTTTCAAAGTATCAAAAATATGATGGCGGCCGAAATAACAATCTCAAAGATTAATTGAACTAAGTGATGGAAGTTCTCTCTTATCGGATGGTATCCCAGGGGCATAAACCTATCGTAGGTCGATCCCTATTTATGTGTTTATGAGTGGTATCCAGGGGCATAAGCCTATCATAGGTAGATCCTAGTTGATATGTACTGGAGGCAGCCTAATGGTCACAGTACAGTGCAGTAATGATTACAAAGATGATAAGAACGAAGGTAAAGTGATTGAATAAATACAATGTACAGGTTGTCACAAGTTCTAGTAAGTGTGGTCCACTCCTATTACGATTTATTCACTTGTTTCTGATTTCTATTGAGCTCCTATATCATATGTGATTATCTACAGCTTTACATACTCAGTACATAGTTCATACTAACGTCCCCCACGGGGGACCTGCATTTCATGCTGCTGCCACAGGTACCTCAGCTCATACACCGCACAAGTAGAAGCCAGGATATCTAGCTGCTTTTGGTGAGCTCCAGTTTGCTTTGGGGCTTTCCGTGTCATATCCAGTCACTTTTGGTGTTGTATAGAAGTTATTTATATGGCAGGGTATGTCCCGACCTTAGTTAAACTCTGTATATTATCTAGAGGCTTTGTAGACCTAATGTATAGTCAAGGTGGTGTTTTGTTAATAGACGTGATGGCTCCAACGGCCAAGTATTGTATATACATATATATGTGTGCTCGATCTTATACAGGTGATTATTTTCTTTTATATGCGACATGATGATGTCCGAATTTTGGGTTATCATAAAGGTATGCATGGGAAGTATAAGTTTATGAGTTGGTTCTCCCGGGCCTCCTCGGCTACGGGTGCCGGTCTGCCCCAATAGGATTTGAGGCGTGACAAAAAGACATTTGTTAATTTACTTATGTAATTGCACTTGGTCATCTTGAGGTAAAAACCAAAGCGCATCTGACTGAACAGCTCACCTACTTCTTTTGAAAGAATATCTTAAAAGCATGTAGGAACTTAGCATTTTATGAGCTGCCAAACCTTAAAGAATGTGATGGAATCATTGATAACATAATTCATACCTTAAAAGGAGATAAAAAATTAAATTACTCAACAGTAAAATGTATCAGGATAGTAAATCATGTATTAATAGAAAAATGTACTTGAGATATATAACACTATACTATTTTACCATATAAACATAAATAAAAGAGATACAAAATCTACATATGTATCAGACACATAGACCTAATATATATCAAGTATCTTCAGCTTTTAATAATGTATCTCAATGTAAATAATCAAGTATCAGCAGAAAAATATACTTGAGGTACATTACACTATACTATTTTACTATATAAACATAAATAAAAGAGATACATAATCCATATATGTATAAGACACATAGATCTAAGGTATTTTACGTATCTTCAACTCTTAATGATGTATCTCGGTATATTTATTTCTGATACAAATATGTAATTCCTTTGGAAGGATGTCTCTTGTTGTAACTTCAACAACTTTTTATTTTGAGGCACGAGCTTTGCCTCTTGAAATGCCAGATCCTCTTTAGTTAGCATCATCAACTCCTTTTTTGTTAGATTTTACAGTTATCTTTTCATGCAACTTCTTAATCATTGTAGGATTGTTGTGATGTTTAGACCTGTTTTCATGAAAATCTTCAGAGACAAAATTGAAAACACCAGGAATAAAATTAACAACATCTTCATTGTGGTTGATGTTGTCTATTTGGGAAATTTCAAGACTAAAAGACGGTACTGAATTCAGATCTATTGTATAACTTGGTATTGAGTTTAGAACTATTAATTGAACCGATAAAGGCTCAAAAATTTGATCTACTCAACTTTTTAAAACAATGATAATAAACTAACTTCATAAAAGAAATGGATAATACCCACGAAAACACCTGAACTTTAACCAAATTTTCAGTGGAGCATATTGAACTTTGCGGGGGTCCTTTTACCCCCCCTATACTTTTTTAATTGGAATTAATTTCCCTCCGGACTTTTTTAAAGTGGAATTAATCCCCCTCCCACCCCCAATGTATACCCAGTTTTTAGGTGGAAAGTGTAGTACACGCACTTTGTCTTCTCTATTTTATCACTTTTCAACATTTTTTCACCATTACAACCATATTAAAGATTCCACAACTCAAATTCATCCTATAAATCAAATTCCAAATAATTTCATTGAGTCAGTTTCAAATTTCAAGTCCATTCTTATCACACAAGTTTCCAAATACAATTTCTAGTTTCAAACTTTAAATTCCATTGAGTTTAATAAAAAAATTTCTTGCACATGCTTGAATTCCAGTTTATGTATAAAAAAACATACATTGAATTCCATTTCTTCCATTCCAAATTCCATTTCCAAACATACATAATTTTCTTCATCCGGGTCCCCAAAAGTTTTCAAATTCCATTTCCAAATTACACCAACTCAATTGAATCTTCCATTGAGATTCAAATTCCAAGTCCATTCCAACTCAAATTTCTTGAAAACTTTCTTCAACAAACTTTCGTAAACTCAAAACTCCAAACTTTCTTCCATTGAGTTTTTGGTTTCGATGACGGAATCTTCAAGAATAGAAACTGAAACGGAACGAAATGGACTGCAACAAAGAGGAAGAAGAAACTGAAACTCAAGAATCAAGAAGAAAGAAGAAAGAAGAAAGAAGAAAGAAAAATTTTAAATAAATAAAAATATAAAATTTTAAATAATTATAAAATTAAGGGGTTGTTTGGCAAAAAAAAAGAGTTTAAAACGTTTTTAGCATTGGTCACGCGCTTAATGCGCGTGACTAACACGCAATGTGCCAAGTGGCAGATATATGCCATTAAAATACGAAAAGAAAAAGTCTGGGGGTAATAGGACCACCGCAAAGTTTAGTATGCTCAACTGGTAATCCGGTCAAACTTCAGGTATTTTTGTGAGTATTCTCCCTAAAAAAAATAAAGATGACACTTAAATTGATATTTGAGAGATGAACATGTTAAGATGTAAGTGAAGATGAATTGGGAGGAACGGCCACATTTTAAAATTCGAAAAATGAGTAAATGCAAGATCCCATAGCTTGATTTGCGTCGTTGGAGTAGTTGCGGCTTCTGTGGGATTTATCCAAAAAAATAAGGATTTGCAGAATGTATTCGATCTTTGTACTGAAAATATGAAAATCATGGATATATGTAATTTATATAAAAAAAAACAGGAATTTTAAGTAGTTTGGGTAACTTAAGATATGGTGTTATGTAAGCTTCGCATAAAAAATTGTGAAAGATTCTTATAGATCCAAAATGAATTTTCCGTTTACTAAGCATAACATGTTTTTTTTTTTTTTTTCAAAATATATAGAAAATCACGTCTTGAATCTCACTCACGGTTTATATAATATTGTTTAAGTTATATATGCAATATGTATTAACAGTTTTAAATTTTGTTTAAGATAGGTTTCTGAAAGTACGTGTAATTTTTGTGTATAAAAACATATACATATATTATATGTATATTACGACTATGATAAAATATATATAAATTATTTAAAATTTATAGAGTGTATAAAATCACATAAAAATTGGTCGGGGCTAAACACAGACGCTTTTTCCCTAAATCTGCTATAATTTGTAAAAAGAAAAAAAAATGTTTTGTTTAGTAAGGAAATGTATATAAGTATAGTAATATAGGGCTTTATTTAGTTAAAATACGGGGCGGTTTTTCCTTTTTTTCGTTGTTCTCTTTTGTTATGCTTTTGTTATTTTATTTTATGTGGTATCTTTATTTATTAGTTCAGAAAAACAAAGTTATTTTCTAAATGTTAAAAAAATTGGAAAAATTACAGGCCAATTTCTCTGGGGCATCTAATTTATAAAACATGCACACAACATATAGTGTATACTTTATACTAATAATATACATATATCATACATGTAATAACATATATATACATACAATATACATATATATACAACGTTTACAATCGAGCATATGCGTAGAGTTTACACGCACTGATATGCTTCATGGCAAGTTTAACATCGTACATTCCCAAAATCTAATTTTGTTTTTAGTTTTTAAATTTTGTATCGAGTCAAGTACTGTATTTGAGTTGATACAAAACATAGACGAGAGTAGTTAAGTGAGAAAAATTTGTCTAACTTTAATGGGCATAAACCACTAGTATTTCTTTATTATCAACTAGGTAATTTATCGGCGCTTCGCACAGTGATCAATCACTACATTAAACTTACAAACAATCTTTTATAATATACAAATATTAGAAACAACAATGATCAAATTATAAACAAAATTTAGTCTTTAAATCTAAATATATCGTACTTTCAATTTTAATCATTTTTTATGAGTACATAGAGCTGGTGAAATTCTACCTTTTCCCTGTCATCTTTATTAAAATGTCTATTATTCTTACTGTCTTTACTTTTTAATTATAAACCTCCCTTTTCTTTCTTTATATTTAACTCATAAGTAATAATAGTAGATTCAAAAGAAACTCATTGGTGATCACAATAATTTTTTCTATAAACACGATTTCAACAATTTCTAGGGGAAATCTGTTACGCTTTATTGCAATTTATTTTCCGAACTTATTCAACCACTTCCACATATTAGTTAAGAGTATTCAACTTCCATTAACACTCTTGGTAACATTCCTCACACAACACTTTCTTGAAACAGTAGAAGAGTTCCCTTTTCCTATGATAGAGAACTTCTAATTCCCTTTCTTCTCGATCAAGTTAATCTTGCATCATCTCGAATATATTTTTCATGCCCAATCATCATATTCTTGATCTCCAAAGGATGGAGAGATAGATAGTTAGGGTACAAATTTTGTGCTTTCGAATCTTGAATGTAGTTGTACCTAGCGCCCTATTGCCATCCAACCAATGTTTCATGGTGAAATCAATGCATTTTACTTCTTGTTTCGAGAAGAAATTTAGTTGTCAATCTTTCTGTACTTTCGAGTCAACCATATAGTCTATGATGCAGGATAACTTTAAGAGTTCAGCTTTCGATATTGCCAATGCCTCAAGATAGCCTTCGCTTGTTATATTGCAGGGTCTATCCAAAATAAGAGGAGTATGTTTAATATACTACAACATGGACAGATATCTATGGTATGATGCTCCAAATATATTCTAGCAGAGATTCTCTTACATCATTCTAGTATGGATTTTGATTGTTCAGCATTTTTGTGGTGTGATTAATTTCATAGATGCCATGTATGGGCAACGTGATCAGAGTTTCTTGACGTAAATACCAGAAAAAGAATCAGAATTGCATAGCTATAAAAGTTGTTTAACAAATATTTCTCATTTCTATGGAGCAAAGCGTTCTTGTTTATAGCAATTGGTGAAGTAGATGATGTACAGCCAGGGTTGTGAGATACCAGCTCCTTATGAACAGTTTATGTAGCTTCACCTGCACAAGAATATCAAATGGATATTATCACTATTCAAAAACGAGGTCATGATGAAACTTATTTCGGCCCAGCCTTCATAAGCAAGTCAAACATTCAAAGATAGAAAAAAACTGGAAACAATAATAAAATGAAACAAAGCGAGACTTCTAGAACGAAATCAGACCATAATATAGAAAAATACTAAAGTTTGAACAAAAACACCATAAAAACCCAACAATAGTGTCACAAGTGTAAAAGCATCAAATATTGAACAGAACCTGAATAATACATTGTCTCCAAAATAGAAATAAAGAAAACTAGTAGATAGAGGAGGTCTGAAGTCGACTCTAAAAAGCCTAGAGCAGGTTAATAGCTCGAGAAATCACCAACTCAACCACACGTATTAGCCTTCGCCTATCGTACTCATGCTAGGATTTGCACCAAAAGAGCACAGTAGGAGTGAGTACGATCAACTTCTACTCAGTAGGTATCATAGGTCGACTGAACAATTTAGAAAGTAAGATAAGTAAACAAAATACTATGAGCATGCAACCTGCAAGCACAAAAGTTCCCAAACGGTAGCTCACACTGTCTCCACTAGCAGTTCTAATAATATATATATATATATATATATATATATATATATATATATAACAAAAGGGACATGCATATAGGCAAGTATAGATAGAAGCAAATTACATGACAAGAAACATGTAAAAAGGATACATGATGTGCAAATGTAATGCAATGAATAATGAAGTGAATAGTTGAAAGTCGTCGAATGATTTTCGGTATACATTTATCGAGCCCCAATGCTCCCAAAATAGGACCCATGAGGATTCGTAACTCGTATATAATCTCAAATTTACACTAATCTCAATCTTATATCTCAGTCTAACTGACCGACATATCCCTCGATCTAGGCATTTTCAAAAGTGTCTCATTTTCTTTAAAAAATCAATGGTCCTCAAAGGTGTCGATATCTCATGAATGTGTATGCATGCAATGAGTATACAATTCTCACAATCAAATAGTATGAAGATGTCTAATATATTCAATACATATACAAGTGAGCTTAGAAATCAACTCAATATGTCAGTAATTCATGATAGCAAATCTAGATAGGCATAATTAGAATAATCTGTTAGCCCCAAATTAGTTTTAATAATGGCAACATTAATCCCTAACTTTCACTAATCCCTAACTTTCACTAATTCCTAAATTTGTGTGGGATAATGAAAGAAGTAATCAGCCTAGTACTCCATCAGAAATAAAAAAAGCCACTATCAAGGATATCTCTAAATCAATCAAGATTATAATACAACTGAAAGATGGGCAGTAAAAGGAAGAAATATCTGCATCATAAAAGAATAAAGAAGAAAATATATGAACATATTTGATACGGATATATTACGTCATCTAGATACTCAATCACTAAACCTAGATGACCCTACAAATTCCTTGGGTTTCTCGATATCATAACAATAGAATTGGAAGAAGGAAAATCTGGTTCCACATGAAAAGCAAAGATCGGTCAAGATTTTTAAGATTGAAAATCAGTAAAGCTTTAATATCTTTTCCCATGTATAAATAGATCTTCGTAACCTAGTTTTTTCCTTATACATCTTCATTTGAGAAATATTCTAGTTACTTCTTAAGACTTATACAACTCATTGTAATATGTTGTAGTGAAAAAAAAAAAAAAGAAGAAACTAGGTTCTACACAAGTAGAGACTACTATCTTTCTCTGAGAAGCTCACCTATAAAGCTTTTGGAGAAACACTTTGTAATCATTCACGTTGCTCTAAAGAAAACCTCTTGTAACCCAATGGGACTGAAAGTAGGCATCACAAGGATGTTGTGAATTAGGATAAATCTTACTTAGTTATCTTATTTCTATATTTTTAGTTTTCGTAATAATTGTTTCCTTGATACTAACGTTGTGCAGAGAAATTGACTAATTGATCATAGTAGTCATCTTAAGGTATTAAAATTTCAATTCACCCCTTCTTCCCCTTCCTGATTATTAATCAATATCAGAGCAGAACTCAAAAAATACTACTCAATAGTGCATGAGAAAATATCAAAAAGCAAATAATCAGATTCCTGGAGTTATTCTTCAAGATGGACATTCATCCAATAGGTCCCGTACTTCAATAGATAATATTATTCTCATTGGAAAAACAGATTCAGAATTTTCATACAATCAGAATTTCAAGCTTAGGTAGTCACTAAGAAAAACCAACCCCTAGACTCAAAGAAAAGGGAAAGTAATCTAGTAGTACCATTGATTTCAAAACTTTTGTGGTCATAAAGGAATAACAAGAGGTACTCAAAGTTGATGATAGTCCAATAAATTGGTTTTACTATGCAGTTAGAGGATCAGAATATGATTAGATCTCAATATATGGGACAGTAAAGGAGGTACGGGACAAGCTTAAAGTTACCAATAAAGGTACTATAAAAGCTAAAGAAGCCATTATTGGTACATCATTAATGAATATGAATTGTTCAAAATGGGCAATGATGAAGGAGTGGAATCTATATTTTCACGATTTAGTAAAATTGTATGTGAAATCAAATCTCCAAGAATGAATTACTTAACTAGATTACAAGTTAAGAAGGTTATTCTAAGACCCCGCAAAGTTCCCTCGCAGTTCGAGCCTTAGAGCGTATCAAGTGAAGTGTAATTCTGGCCCTAAAAGATTGAGCAGAGACTTAATAAGTGATTGGTGTTTAAACAATATAGAATTTTCTTAAATTTGACCTTTTTTCATGTAAAGAATTGAATTATCTTTCCAACGATATCAATTTTATCTAAATTCGGTATTGGGGTGAGAAGTTATGGCCGTTTTACCGATAGTTGTTAGAACTGCCCAGGTGCGACGGACGATTCGATGGACCGCCGAGTCTGCGATGGACCGTCATACGGTGCATCACAACCAAGGAAGTAACCCCGTTTTCTGGCCCAAGTGCGACAGCCAAAATGATGGACCATCAAGGATGCGATGGATCGTCGCTGGGACCATCGTGTTGAGGTAGGGTGGCCTCACCCTGGCCATCGGGTGACGGACGATCCGACAGACTGTCAGACTTGCAATGGACCGTCCTCTGACCGTCGCATTGAGGCAGTGTGTCCCATTCTTGGCTAGCATACGACAGATGACCCGATGAACCATCGGACTTACGATGGACCGACACAGCCCCCGTTCAGTGTTTTAACTTATTTTAACAAGGGGATTTTAGGTATTTTCCCTTTTAACCCTCATATATATTCCAAACAAACTTGATAGACTCATTATTTCCCAAAACATCCAAAGGCTAGGGTTTCTCCCTCAAGAGCAAATCTAAAATCCTTCTCCAAGAAATCCAAGAATTCACCATAGATTCAACAAATTGAGTTGAGATTTGAGTTTCCTAAGTTCAAGGGTTGCAAGAACCCTCTCTCAAGAGTAAGAAGAAGAGTTTAGAGTAAGCTTGTTCATCCAATTTCATAATATAAGGTATGTGGGATTTTGCACAAGGGTAATCCTTTCATCCTTGTGCCCAAAGGCTTATTTAAACTATGATTTTCTGCAATTTATGAGATTTTACATGAAATTGAATTAGGGTTTTTCACCCATTGTTATTGGTTGCAATCTTTTGATGTTTTCCATGAATTAAGAGTCTAATGGCGTGATTTTTACATGTTTTCTTGAGAAATTGCAGCTGGGTCTATACCCCATGATTTTAATCCTTGAGAAGTTAATAGTTGAAATGTTTGAGATTTTGAGATAAATTGCTGAAGTTTTTAGATTTCTACATGAGTTATGAATCTATATGATATCTATTATGCTTTTGATAAGTTTTAACTTGAGATTGAATTATGGGTTATTAAGCCCTACTTGAGACTTGAGATTTTATGAACTCTTGTGCTATAAGCACCCATGATTTGAGTATTCTAAGATTATTGAGAAATGTTTTGACCTAATGGTCATTGAATTTTGAAATCCATTCTATTACATGAGGTTACTGATTTGATTATTGGGTTTGTGGTGAACCATGAGATTATTTCTAAAAGTGTATTTTTATGAGCTAAGCATAAATAATCTAAAGGGAGTAGTATTTAGCACCGAGCGGGTAAGTTACTATAATTTCTTACCCCAAAAGAACGTGCCACCGTAGGTTAGGCCTGAGACCGAGTTTATGATTATTATTGGGCCTAAGGTCGAGTTGATATTGGACCCGAGGTCGAGTTTGTTTAGTGATCACTGGACCTAGGTTATACTCCTTGGCAAGAGTATGACGTCTCTCCCCAATATGAGGTCTCTTCCTTAGGAGGATAAGACGTTGTACTCCATGTAGCTCGCATGGTTTATGTCAATTAAGAGAACCTCACTTGACATTTAAACTTCGAGATTAGTTACTCCCTAAACTAAAGTATTTTCCATTAAGCTAAGATATTTTATTTTAAAACTAAAATACTTTCCCTTGATATTAGTATTTTTCCCTAAAGCTTAAAATGAGATATTTTCCTAATGTGAATTAAATGTATTCAAGTATGTTCCAAAGTTATATGACTTCGAATTCCAAGTATTTGAGTTCAAAAGAGTTATGAGTTCTTGAGCATTGAAGAAGTTTTACTCTCCATGAGACATATGCATGAGTTGAAAGTATTGCTTAAAGTTTCCTTTAGCCTTGAGTAATGAGAATTAGAGAAGATCACAAATTTCAAAGCTAAAGGTATAATGACTCACGAGATTGTGTTACATGTTCCATTTTACATGATTCACGAGCTTTGCATTTTATACTTATTCAAGCCATGTGAGTCATTACTTATTACATAAATGATTTGATTAAAGAGTATTGATATTGTTTTATGTAAATGTATACACCCCACATACTCAGTACATTCCTAAATATTGATCCACATATACGTCTATGTGCTACATTGTCTTATAATGTAGGTTCAGGTGCTCAGTCCCAGCCTCGTCATTCACTTTTGAGTACTTCTATCTATATTCCTACAGTGGTGAGTCCTCATAGTTCGACGACCTATTCTCAGATATTTCTGTATTTGAGAGACTATGCTTTTACTTTCATATCATTTTGAGTCAGTTGGGGACCTGTCCCAACGGCTCTCTAGTTCATGAATTAGTAGAGGCTTTGTCAGACTAGTTATCAAATTGTGATTGTGTTGAGAATTCCAGTATTGTGGTCACTTGGACTGAGTATTTTCTCCGTATCTCCCTCCATATGATATGACTATGCTAGTGTTTGAATTATTTCATTTTGAAATAATTATTATTACTAGAAACAGGCTCAAAGGGTTAGCTTGGGGCTAGTTATAGCCTTAAGCACCGTGTGACATTTCGGGAGGTGATTTTGGGTCGTTACAAACTTGGTATCAGAGCCTAAGGTATTAAGGAGTCCTAGGGAGTCTGACAAGCAGCGTTGAGTAGAGTTTTGATCATCGGTGTGTAGCACGCCACATCTATAAGCAAGAGGCTACAAGACATTTTAGGAAAAAGTTATTTCTTTTTTCAAATTCTATCATTCCTACAATGGTCCCTCTTATCTAATAATCCGTGCTCTTTTATTTTCAGAAAATGCCTCCCCAAAGAGCGAATGTCCATGGAAAAAATAATGAGTAACCCCCACTTATTGACCTTTTGAATGAGATGGTGTCTCATCCTAAGTTTCGGGTGGACTTTCAGGCGTTAGCCCAAGAAGTCACCATCAATTTTGAAGCCAATAACCAGGCCACAAATGTTAATCAACAAAGAAGTGATGTAGCCACGGCTAGAATTAGTGTTTTATGCGGATAAATCTGCCAGAGTTTTATGGGTCTAAGGCAGATGAGGACCCACAGTTGTACCTTGAGAAGGTGAGAAAGATCACGCAGGTGATGCATATTTTTGAGGAAGAAAGTGTTGATTTAGCATCCTACAGGCTAAAGGACATTGCTTATGACTGGGTTGTATTGTGGAGAAAGGGTAAAGGCAATAATGCCGCTCCTATGACTTGACAGGTGTGCCAAGATGTATTCTTGGAAAAGTTCTTTCTGCTTGAGATCAGGGAGGCAAAGATTAAGGAGTTTATAAACTTGAGGCAGGGCTCCATGACTATTAAGAAGTACTGTTTGAAGTTCAATCAGTTGGCCAAGTATACTCCTGGTTTGATTTCTGACACTCAGGCTAGTATGAGCAAGTTCGTAATAGGTGTTTCTAGTTTGGTACTAAAAAAGTGTAGGACTGCGATGCTGCATAGGGATATGGATCTGGCTAGGTTGATGACACATGCCCAGCAGATAGAGGCGGATAAGATTAAAGAGAGAGATAGAGTGAGGGGTAACAAGAGAGCTAGATCTGAGCAGCATGAGTTTAGCCAGCCTAGGTTCCATGGAGGGAACCACCCTCAGTTTCCTAGACATCCATCTATGCCAGCACCTTCATCAGCTAGTGCTCCCATGCCTAGAGGTCAGGCGGGATAAAGGGGGAAGGTCTTTTATGTCTAGGTCGCAGAACAGTATTAGTAATAGGCCCCGTTATCCTCCTTGTGCTAAATGTGGTAGGGATCATCTCGGTGAGTGTTTTGTAGACCTGAGGGGTTGTTTTGATTATGAAAAATAGGGCCACAGACTTAGATATTGTCCTCATGCTAGACAGGGGAATAGAGATGCTCGACCTCAGGGATAGGCTACTAGTGTACCAGCTCTTATACCCTATCCTACCCCTGCTCAGGGCACTTTATCTAGAAATGCTGGCGGTCAGTGCCAGAACAGATTCTATTCCTTACTATTCTATCAGGAGTAGGAGGCCTCTCCCGATGTTGTTATCGGTATGCTCCGTGTCTTTTGTTTTGATGTCGATGTGTTGTTGGACCCCGGATCAAGTCTCTCTTATATGACCCCACTTGTAGGTGTGAATTTCAAAATGAGTCCCAAAAAGATTCTTGAGCCTTTCCTAGTCTCCACCCCTATAGGGGAGTCAGTTGTTGCTAAACAAGTGTACAGAGATTGTCTTGTTACTGTTCTTTACAGGGTCATACTTGCGAATTTGATAGAGTTAGACATAGTGGATTTTGACCTTATTTTGGGTATGGATTGGCTTCATTCTTGTTATGTATCTATAGACTATCGTACCCATGTGGTCAAGTTTTAATTTGCTGATGAACCAACCTTTGAGTGGTCCGAGAGTTTGGTATCTCCTAAGAGTCATTTTATCTCCTATCTCAAAGCCAAAAAGTTAATATCCAAGGGTTGCATCTATTACCTAGTTAGAGTCAAAGACACTAAGTCTGAGGCTCCAACTATTCAGTCAGTCGATATTGTTAATGAGTTTTCTAATATTTTTTTAGAAGATCTCCTAGGGGTACCTCCCAATAGAGAGATAGAATTCGGGATTAACCTTTTTCCCATTGCTCATCCCATTTCTATTCTGCCATACCGTATGGCACCTGCTGAGCTTAAGGAGTTAAAGAGCAACTCAAAGATCTTTTAGACAAAGGTTTCATAAGGTCCAGTATTTATTCTTGGGATGCACCTGTCTTATTCGTGTGAAAGAAAAATGGTTCTTTGCGTAAGTGCATTGACTATCATTAGCTTAACAAGGTTACAGTAAAAAAATAAGTATTCTTTTCTGAAAATTGATGACCTGTTTGATCAGTTACAAGGTGCAAGTTATTTCTCCAAGATAGACCTTAGATTTGGCTATTACCAGCTTAAAGTCAGGGAATTTGATATTCCAAAGATAGTGTTTTGAACCAGCTATGGTCACTTTCAGTTTCTAGTCATGTCTTTCGGGCTAATCAATGCCCCAGCAGCCTTCATGGACCTCATGAACTGAGTATTCAAGCAATATCTTGATATATTTTTCATTGTCTTTATAGATGACATCCTTGTGTACTCCCATAATGAAAATGACCATGCAAATCACCTTAGACTTGTCTCGCAAACTCTTAGAGACCACCAGTTATTCTCCAAATTCAGTAAGTGTGAATTTTGGGTAAGGTCTATAGCCTTTCTAGGTTATGTTGTTTCAGCCGAAGGTATTAGATTTGATCCTCAAAATCCAGAAGCTATAAGAAATTGGCCTAGACCTATCTCTCCATCTGACATTAGAAGTTTCTTGGGTCTGGTGAGCTACTACCACTGTTTTGTTGAGGGTTTCTCTTTTATTGCGTCTCCCATGAGCTAGTTGACCCGAAAGAAAGTTAAGTTCTAGTGGTCAGATTCCTGTGAGAAGAGTTTTTAGGAGTTTAAGACTCGACTTACTTCAGCCCCTGTGTTGACTTTGCCTGATGGTACAGATGGTTTTGTGGTGTATTGTGATGCCACTAGAATTGGTTTGGGTTATATGTTAATGTAAAGAGGTAAGGTTATAGCCTATGCCTCTAGGCAATTGAAGCTGCATGAGAAAAATTACCCAACCCATGATCTTGAGTTAGCTATTGTGGTCTTTGCTTTGAAAATCTGGAGACATTATCTTTATAGTGTCCATGTGGATGTGTTTACTGATCATAAGATCTTTTAGTATGTATTTACTCAGAGGGAGTTAAATCTTAGGCAGAGGAGGTGGTTAGAGTTGTTGAAAGACTGTGATATAAGTGTTCTGTATCACCCGAGCAAGGCCAATTTAGTGGTAGATGCCCTTAACAGGTTGTCTATGGGTAGTATTGCCCATGTAGAGAAAGGTAAGAAAGAGTTAGCTCGTGATGTGCATTATTTGGTTAGATTAGATGTTTGGTTGCTTGATTCAGCTGAGGAAAGTACTTTGGTGAAGAGTAGTTCCGAATTCTCTTTAGTTTCAGAAGTAAAGGAGAAGCAAGATAAGGATCCTAGTTTGGTTAGACTGAAGGAGGCAGTTAAGGACCAAAAGGTAGAGGTTTTCTCCCAAGGGGGAGATGGTGTGTTAAGATTACAAGGTAGATTATGTGTTCTGTGTGTTGATGATCTGAGGCAGAGAATTATGGCTGAAGCGCATGGCGCGTGGTATTTTATTCATCCCGACACTACCAAGATGTACCACGACTTGTGGAAAATCTATTGGTGGAATGGTATGAAGAAGGATATAGCCGAATTCGTAGCAAAATGTGCAATGTGCCAACATGTTAATGTAGAGCACCTAAGACCTGGTAGTGTGATACAAGAGTTTGGTATACCCACTTAGAAGTGGAAGGTGGTGAACATGGACTTCGTGACTGGGTTGCCTCTTTCGCATCATCATCATGATTCGATTTAGGTTGTTGTGGATAGGCTGACTAAGTCCGTGCATACATCTTATACAGCTGAGGTTATGCTAGATTGTATATCCGGGAGTTATTCAGGTTGCATGGAGTTCCCTCGTCCATTATTTCAGATAGGGGCACTTAATTTATTTCTCAGTTTTGGAGGGCGTTTTAGCAGGGTCTTGGTACACAAGTTATTTTGAGTTCCACTTTTCACCCCCAGACAGATGGTCAGGCTGAGAGGACCATTCAGACCCTAGAGGATATGTTGCGGGCATGTGCTCTTGATTTCAAAGGTAGTTGGGATGAGCATTTGCCATTGATATAATTTTTCTATAACAATAGTTACCATGCTAGCATCGGGATGGCACCATTTGAGGCCTTGTGTAGTAGGAGATGTAGATCACTCGTAGGTTGGTTTGAAGTGGGAGAAGCTGTTGTGATTGGTCCTGATGCAGTTTTTGAAGCTATGGAGAAAGTTAAGTTGATTAGAGAGAGGTTGAAGACTACCCAGAGTCGTCAAAAGTCATATGTCGATGTGAGGAAAATAGATCTTGAGTTTAAGGTGGGTGATTTGGTGTACTTGAAGATTTCACCCATGAAAGGGGTGAAGAGGTTTGGTAAAAAGGGAAAGCTTAGTCCCCGTTTTGTTGGCCGTATAAAGTTTTGAGCCGTGTTGATAAATTATCCTATGAGGTTCATTTCCTGTGGAGTTGTCAGTCGTTTATCCTACTTTTTATGTCTCCATGCTTAAAAAGCATATTGGTGATTCTATTGTAGTAGATCCCTCAGAGAGTGCTGATATTCAGAACAGTCTTTCATTCGATGAGATTTCTGTTGAGATCCTAGATTTTTAGATCCGTAGACTAAGGAACAAGGAAGTTCCTTTAGTCAAAGTTTTGTGGCGGAGCCAGTCTTTTGAGGGTCCTACTTGGGAGGAAGAAGTAGACATGCGAGCTAAGTACCCACACCTTTTTTACGCGAGTTTAGATCAATCCGAAGGTATTTTTCTTCCTTAATTCAGCCCTTCTAATCTAAAGTTAATCTATATGTATCTATTCTTGCATGAGTTCTTTGAATTTCTGAGGTATTCAAGAGTTTAGAGAGACTTTGAGCCATTTAGCAAATTGCTTCAGCTTTGTATACTCAGTTTTTCCTGTGTTCCTAGTCTAACTAGAGACATTCAAGGACAAATGTTTCCAAGGGGGAGATATTGTAAGGCCCCGCAAAGTTCCCTCCTAGTCCGAGCCTTAGAGCGTGTCAAGTAAAGTGTAATTCTGACCCTAAAAGATTGAGAAGAGAATTCCCAAGTGGTTGGTGTTTAAACCATGTAGAATTTTCTCAAATTTGACAATTTTTCATGTAGAGAATTTAATTAGCTTTCCAACGATACCAATTTCGTCCAAATTAGGTATCGGGGTGAGAAGTTATGGCCATTTTATAGAGAGTTGTCGGAACTGTCTAGGTGCGACGAAAGATCAGACGAACCATCGAGTCTGCGATGGACCATGACCACCCCTTTCATTAAGGGTATTTTACCCATTTTTCTATGTCGGCCCATCGCAACCAAGTCAGTAACCCCCTTTTCTGGCCCAAGTGCGACGGCTAAAATGACGGACCGTCAAGGATGCGATGGACCGTCGCTGGGACCGTCGCATTGAGGCAGTGTGGACTCACCCTTTTCATCATACGACGGACGATCTGATGGACCGTTTGTCCGACCGTCGCATCGAGGTAGTGTGTCCCATTCCTGGCCAGCGTGTGACGGACGACTCGATGGACCATCGGACTTAGGACGGACCGTCGCTTCGATCGTCATAGCCCCCGTTCAGTTTTTTAACTCATTTTAAAAAGGGGATTTTAGTTCTTTTCCATTTTAACCCTCAAATATATTCCAAATGAACTTGATAGCCTCATTATCTCCTAAAACATCCAAAGTCTAGGGTTTCTCCCTCAAGAGAAAATCTAAAACCCTTCTCCAAGAAATCTATGAAATCACCATAGATTCAACAAATTGAGTTGAGATTTGAGTTCCCCAAGTTCAAGGGTTGCAAGAACCCTCTCTCAAGAGTAAGAAAAAGAGTTTAGAGCAAGCTTTTTCATCTAATTTCATAATCTAAGGTATATGGGATTTGAACAAGGGTAATTCTTTCATCCTTGTGCCCAAAGGCTTATTTAAACCATGATTTTCCGCAATTTATGAGATTTTACATTAAATTGAATTGGGGTTTTTACTCATTGTTATTGGTTGCAAGCTTTTGATGTTTTCCATGAATTGAGAGTCTAATGTCATGATTTTTACATGTTTTCTTGAGAAATTGCAGCTGGGTCTATACCCCATGATTTTAATCCTTAAGAAGTTAATAGTTGAAATATTTGAGATATTGAAGTATATGAGTATGTTGAGATTTTGAGACAAATTGCTGAAATTTCCAAATTTCTACATGACTTATGAATCTATATGCCATCTATTATGCTTTTGATGAGTTTTAACTTGAGATTGAATTATGGGTTATTAAGCCCTACTTGAGACTTGAGATTTTATGAACTCTTGTGCTATAAGCACCCATAATTTGAGTATTCTGAGATTATTGAGAAATGTTTGGACCTAATGGTTATTGAGTTTTGAAATCCACTCGACTACATGAGGTTACCGATTTGATTATTGGGTTCGTGGTGAACCATGAGATTATTTTGAAAAGAGGATTTTTATGAGATGTGCACAGTTAATCTAAAGGGAGTAGTATTTATCACCGAGCGGGTAAATTACTACGGTTTCTTACCCCAAAACTACATGCCACCGTAGGTTGGGCCTGAGGCCGAGTTTATGATATTTATTGGGCCTAAGGCCGATTTGATATTGGGCCCAAGGCCGAGTTTGTTTTTTGATCACTGGACCTAGGTTATACTTCTTGGAAAGAGTATGACGCCTCTCCCCAACGTGAGTTCTCTTCCTTAGGAAGACAAGACGTTGAACTCCATGTAGCTCGCATGGTTTATGTTGGTTAAGAGAACCTCCCTTGACATTTAAACTTTGAGATCAGTTACTCCTTAAACTAAAGTATATTCCATTGAGATAAGATATTTTCTTTTAAAACTAAAATACATTCCCTTGATATGAGTATTTTTCCCTAAAGCTTGAAATGAGATATTTTCCTAACGTGAATGAAATGCCTTCAAGTATGTTCCAAAGTTATATGACTTCGAATTCCAAGTATTTGAGTTCAAAAGAGTTATGAGTTCATGAGCATTGAAGAAGTTTTACTCTCCATGAAACATATGCATGAGTTGAAAGTATTGCTTAAAGTTTCCTTTAGCCTTGAGTAATGAGAATAAGAGAAGAGTACAAATTTCAAAGGTAAAAGTATAATGACTCACGAGATTGTGTTACATGTTCATGAGCTTTGCATTTTACACTTTATCAAGCCATGTGAGTCATTACTTATTACATGCATGATTTGATTAAAGAGTATTGATGTTGTTTTATATAAATGCATGCACCCCACATACTCAGTACATTCCTAAGTATTGATCCACATATACGTCTATGTGCTATATTGTCTTATAATATATGTTCATGTGCTCAATCCCAGCCTCGTCAATGACTTTCGAGTACCTCTGTCTACATTTCTAAAGTCGTGAGTCCTCATGGTTCGAGGACCTATTCTCAAACATTTCTGCATTTGAGAGATTATGTTCTTATTTTCAGTTCATTTCAAGTCAGTTGGGGACCTATCCCAACGGCTCTCTAGTTCATGGATTAGTAGAGGCTTTGTCAGACTACTTATCAGATTGTGATTGTGTTTAGAATTCTAGTATTGTGGTCACTTGGACCGAGTATTTTCTCTGTATCTCCCTTTATATGATATGACTATGCTAGTGTTTGAATTATTTCATCTTGAAATGAGTGTTATTACTAGAAACAGGCTCAAAGGGTTATCTTGGAGATATTTGTAGCCTTAAGCATAGTGTGACATCCCGGGAGGCAATTTCAGGTCGTTACAGTTAAAAGGAGTTTTCCCAAAGCACAGGAGATGAAGGCAGCCATTCTAGAAGATGGAGATCTACACAATATGACGTATGATGAACTATGAGATAATCTTCTTTCTTACAAATTAAATCATATCAACCGGTACAACAAAGAAAAGAAAAAGAAGATTGTATCCTTCAGCACTATAAATTAAGAAGGAGGAAATGTTGATGAATAAAGTAGTAAAGGTATGACTCTCATAAATCGAGGAGTAAAGAACATCCTAAGATATGGACAACAGAGATCTCAACAATCCTTCAAGAATAATGACTACCCAAGAAATGATGATAGATTTTATCACTATGGCAAGCCTGGTCATATTAAACAAAATTTTCCTGAATTGAGAAGGAGATCATCAAAGAAACACAAAAACTTTAGGTCATGGAGTAATGAAAATAAAACAGAGGAAGACACAAAAACTGTAAACATGTGTTTCTTGGCTATAAAAGAATCAAGTGAAGTAAGACCCTTCAGTTGTCATAATTGTAACATATTGCCATCAAATCGTGATATTATACATGATGAAATTCAAAAATTCATCAACAAATATAATAAGATTGCATAAGAAAGAAAAAATGGGAAACTCATTTAAATGCTAGGATCGCTCAAGATAAAGGGACTGATAGATTCTCTTAGAAGTAAACAAAATTGAAGTTAACTTGCTTCAAGAGGAACTTGATGAGATTAAGATGCAACTTAATATCATCAAAAAATCACCAAGTCACGTCTCAATTAAATCTAATAATTTTGAAAGGAAATCTCCCAGTCACATCTCTAATATGTTCACAGTAGAGTCTGCTTCTTACTCGTTTGCATCTGCTAAATTTATCTCATTATTAACTACCTTTTATACCTATGGTAGAAAGGTCAAAACTTATACAAATACAGAAACAGTCTTACATAACATGGATTTGCAGACCGAAGAAAACTGCTTCTGACCCTCCAGGACCCAAGAACACTTGGGTACCTAATAGAAACTATTTTTTTTTGGTTTTGCATAAACACACCCAAATAACCTACAATAAATAAATATTGATAATAGATAGTGGGTGTTCCGGGCACATGATAGGAAATAAAAAAGTTTCAGCTCTGTAAAGGAAATAGACGGATCTCAAAAATTTGGTGAAAATGCTAAAATAGAATTCGTAAAAGTCAGCTCTGTGAAAATAAGCGCATCCTGTGAATTAATTTAAGTTTACCTTATATATGGAATCAAGTATAATTTGCTTAGTATCAGTCAACTATGCAATTCTAGATTTTATGTATTATTTAATAATGTAAAATGCACCATCAGTAATGCCACAAGAAATATCACCCTTATAGGTGATCGAATTAAGAATGTCTATGTTTTAAATAATGTTGATTTACCTATATTGACTTGTCTTACTGATCAAACTTGTGAACCTTGGCTATGGCATAGAAAGCTTGTACTTGCACGTATGCATGCTATCGAGAAGCTTCTAGAGTTGAACTGGTTAAAGGTCTGCTTAAGATTAAGCTTGAAAAGGACCACAACTATGAAGATGTCAACTTCGTAAGTAGACTCTAACATCATTAAAAGTCAAGGACATCATTAGTACATCCAATCTACTTCAAACTATCCATATAGTTTTTTTCAAACCTACCAAAACTGATAGTAGTTAGTGGTAAAAGATATGTTTTTGTTATTATTAATGATTTCTCACGATTTACATGGGTAATATTTCTTATTCACAAGCATAAAGTATTCACTAACTTTGAAGTATTTTATAGAAGAGTTCAAAGAGAAGTAGGATATTTTATATCCACTATTCACAGTGATCTTGGAGAAGAATTTAAAAATAAAGCCTTTAAAGATTTCTATGCACAAAATGGATACACTCAGAATTTTTCTTCACCTCGTTCTCCTAAACAAAATGGAGTAGTTGAACCAAAGAACAAATCTTACAAAGAGACTGCCAAAATGATAGTATTGGAAAAAAGTCTGTCTAACCACATCTGGGCAGAAGCAATAAGCATAGCATGTTATATACTGTCACGACCTGAACTAGGGCCTAGTCGTGATGGGAATCTAATGCCCACCGTAAGCCAGAGTTCACCCCCCTTAGCCTAACCTTCAAAGCCTAATAAATAAATACAGCAAAATCTAACCAAAATAGTAATAAAGATAGATGAATCAAATGAAATCCAAGAGTCAAAACAATATGACCAATCATCTCAACACTTGTCCACAAAAGCCTCTAAAACCATAAATACCAACTAAATCGGGACATGCCCCCGACTATGAACAAAAAGAATCCAATTAGGAAAAATAAGAAATAATAAAAATAAGATAAATGAATGGGCTTTTCGAAAGATGGAGGCTCACCACTTCATAGCAAATCCACAGGAGCACCAAATCACCTAATGTTGCATAGGAGAAATCAAAAAACCTTCGGACCCTACATCATGAAATAATGCAACATCCACGGACGGTTAGTGGGAAAAGCACTAGCATGTAACTCAAGAGAAAGTGATAAAATAATTCCATTGCCAAAAACAATTCAAAACCATATGCACAACATTTATGTATACATATATAGGATGTCGGGATAGGGAAAAGATCCATGAACATGAGAGTTTAAAATACTAACTTAACTGTGCATCTTGCTCCATCCTAAAGGCACCCACGGGATATATGGTCTTCCCCTAATGAAAGGGCCCCGGTGTGTGTTAGCCACACAAATCGAGAAAACTGAAGGAAAGGCTAAAGACAACAAGGTGATAGCCATCCAAAATATAATGTGTGCACCAAGCACACGGTCATATAGACCCCCACGCCGGCAAACATGGTTTCCAATGTTGGTTCCCCCGAGACCTACACCTTTAGGATGAGCTACATATTTTCCTTTAAGACCAATTTAAAATAGTTTGCTCATATATCCAACCATTAACTACGAGAAATTTATTAAGGCATTTACCAATATGGTATCGTTATACCAATATGCTTTCAAGCTCATATAATTATGCCAAACCAATCTATGTAACCATTAGACTCCCAGGTTCTATTTAAATTCTAAACCATTGCCACCAAGGGCATTCCAAAATCTTTTTTGTCATCCATTATCCCCTAATGCAATGCAATGTTCCAAAAGTAAGTTAAATCATGCAAATTACTTATTCAAAACCAAATTCATAATGGTGGGTTGAGGTTAATGCCATTATCAAGCCAAATTTTCTTCAATTTAGGAAAACCCATGTTCTCCATTCCCTTCCTCATAACAATGCACCTATTTAACCCCAAAACCCATCAATTAAAGTATAAATAACACATTTAAATCATAGAAAATATAATTCAAGTAATAACCATCAAAATTCCTCAACCTAATTTCAACCCCAATAATTAAAATCACATGAATAATGATTAAATATAAGTCATAATATAAAATTAAGGTTTGGGAAAGAGGAACATGCCTAAAATACACAATAAATTGAAGGACAATTTTGGAGCCCGGGGTAGTGATTACTTGAAAAATCCTTGAACTTTCTTGGGTTGGGAGTTAAAGAAGAAACTAGAGGAGTTTGATCTTTGAAAATTGAAGGAAAAGGGTTGATTTTGTGTTTAAAAGTTATGCAAGGGGTAAATACAAAGATCCCCTCACCCCAAGTGAAAAAAACAAAAACTGGGCAAAATTTGCGTAGCAGCATGCCACGCCGCTATTGTAGAGCTTAGCCTCTGTGACACACCCTTATCATGGAGGCTAAGTGGTGTGGCGTGGCGTGGCGTGGCACTATCGCAGTGGCTTACAGCCTCAGAGTCCAAATATAGCCCCAAACCCCTTCTAAAAATTTTGAAACTTTCCCAAGACCCCTCTCTAACATCCTTTAATACAATTCAAGTCAAAAATTAATATTACGCACGTGTGAGGGTAAAAAAAATCATCAAAATTTTGTGGGGTCTTACATTATCCCCCTCCCTCCAAGGATCATTCTTCCTCAAATGAGGAGTTAGGATATTTTTAGCATGGATAAAAGCAAGAATACCTCAGAAGCAAATGATAAATTTGAAATACGACAAGAAGAATACGAAACTCATACCTTAAGAACTTTTATCCAATGTCAGGAATAAGAACGGGTACTTGGCTTTCATATTTTCCTCAGTTTCCCATGTAGCCTCTTCCACCTTTTCATTTCTCTAAAGAAGCTTCACCAAAGCTACATCTTTTGTCCTCAACCTATGAACCTGCCTATCCAATTTATCAATTAAAAATTTCTCATAAGACAAAGAATTTGTAACACCAACATCCTCAACAGGAATTATCTTGGAAGGGTCAACCACACACTTTTTCCGCATAGACACATGGAAAATAGGATAAATAGAAGCCAGATTCACTGGTAACTCCAATTTGTAAGCCACATTTCCAATTCTCCTTATAATCTAATATAGACCAATGTAACAAGGACTGATCTTCCCCTTCTTCCCAAATCTCACGACTTCTTTCAAAGAAGAAACTTTCAAGAACACCCAATCACTTACTTCAATCAACAATTCCCTTTTCCCAACATCCGCATAAGACTTTTGGCAACTTTGAGCTGTCGTAAGTCTTTCTCTAATCACTTTCACCTTTTCCATGGATTGGAGAAACAAGTTAGGTCCAAACAACCTAGTCTCACCTACCTCAAACCACCCAATAGGAGACCTACACCTTCTACCATAGAGAGCCTCAAAAGGAGCCATTTGAATGCTAGAGTGATAACTATTATTGTAAGCATTTGAATGCTAGAGTGATAACCATTATTGTAAGCAAACTCAATAAGAGGCAAATGATCAACCAGCTTCTCTTAAAATCAATCACACACAACCAAACCTTTTTGAAACAAATGCCAGAAGTAAGAAGGGAATTTCTTACCTTGATCTAAGAGAATGGACACTTGTGCTCCATGCAGCTTAACTATCTCTAGAATGAACAATTTGGCATAATCCTCTCCTTAGTAGTTAGTCCTCACAGGCAAGAAGTGAACAGACTTAATTATTTTATCCAAAATGACCTAAATAGCATTGTACTAGTTGAGAGACCACAGAAAACCCGTAACAAAGTCTATATTGATCATCCTCCACCCCCACATGGACAACTCTATCTCTTGATACGTGCCACCAGGCCTCAAATGCTCAACCTCAACTTGCTAATAAACCGTACACTTATAAATAAAATTTTCCACGTCTCTCTTTATGTTATGCCACCAGTAGATTTACTTTAAGTCATGATACATCTTAGTTGAACCTGGATAAACTGTATATCTAGACTCATGAGCCTTATTCAAAATCCTTTTCTGTGGCCCATAAACATCAGGAAAACACAATCTTCTTTGGTACCTTAGAATGCCATCTCCCCCAATCTCAAAAGCTATAACCTTTTGATGACCCAAATCATCCTTAATCTCGTAAGTATGGGATCCAAATTCTATTTGTCCTTCACCTCAACACCAAGAGATGATTTAACCACTTCTTAAATAATCACTCTTCCATCCTCTGAGTCTAAGAGACGAACTCTTAAATAAGACAACCTGTTAATATCCTTCACCAACCCTCTTTTCTCCCCATCAACATAAGAAGACTCCACATGGATAACCTCCCAAGAGCATCAGCAACCATATTAGCTTTACTTGGATGGTAGTGTAGGCACGTGTCATAATCCCTAAGTAGCTTAAGCCATCTCCTCTGCCCGAGGTTGAATTCGTTCTGTGTAAACACATACTGCAAGCTTTGTAATCTAATTAAATATCTATATGCACCCCATACAAATAATGGTACTAAATTTTCAAAGAAAAAACCATAATCGACAACTCTAGATCGTGAGTCGGATAGTTCCTCTCATGAACTTTAAACTGCTTGGAAGCATAGGCCATAATCTTACCGTGTTGCATCAAAACACTACCCAATCCCCCACAAGAAACATCACAATACATAACAAACCTGTTAGTACCCTCGGTCAGGGTCAAAATTGGCAAAGAAGTTAGTTAATCCTTTAATTTCTCAAAACTACCCTCACAAGCATCAGACCAAAAAAGTTTAACCTTTTTCTGAGTCAACCTCATGAGCAGAGCATCAATGGATGAGAAACTCTTTCACAAATATCCTATAATACCCAACCAAACCCAAAAATCTCCTAATGTTAGTTGGATTCATAGGTCTAGGGCACTTCTTAACTGCCTCAACTTTTTGTGGATCCACTTTGATCCCCTCACTAGAAACAACATGCCCAAGGAAGGTCACAACACTCAGCCAAAACTCACACTTAGAAATTTTGCATATAATTTCTGATCCTTAAATGTTTGAAACATAATTGAAAGATGATTGTCATGATCCTCCTCACTATTAAAGTACACCAAGATGTCATTAATTAAAACTATAACATACAAATCTAGAAATTACCAGAGAACCCAATTTGTAAGATCCATGAAAGAAGTCGGAGCATTAGTCAATCCAAATGACATATCTAGAAACTCATAATGGCCTTACTGAATCTGAAAAGTTGTGTTGGGAATATCAACCTCTCTAATTTTCAGCTGATGATAGCCCGAATGAAGATCAATCTTAGAGAAATACCTAGCACCCTAAAGCTAACGAATAGGTCCTTAATCCTTGGATGAGGTACTTATTTTTACTGTAACCTTGTTCAACTGAGGATAGTCTATACACATCTGAAGATACCAATCATTCTTTCACATGAAAAACACAGAAGCACCCCATGGAAAAACACTAGGATAGATTAGACCCTTATTAAAAAGATTCTTCAACTGTCTCCTTTAGCTCCATTAGTTTAGCCGGATCCATCCTATAAGGAGGAATGAAAATGGGATGAGTATCTAATAGAAGATCAATCCCAAAATTTATTTTTCTATTGGGAGGAACTCCAAGAACATCGGGAAAAACTTTAGGAAACTCACTAACCATAGGGACATATTTCAAATAACGACTCTCAGAATTTGAATCCTTAACCCAAACTAGATGATATAGACATCCTTTGGAAATCAACTTCTGAGCTCTAAGATAGGAAATAAACTTCCCCTTGGGTACCAAGGAAGTCCCCTTCTATTCAATAATAGGTTCATTAGGAAAAGGGAAATTGACATTTAAGGTCCTACAATCTAAAGAAACATAACACGAATAGATCCAATCTATCCCTAAGATCAAATCAAAATCTACCATATAAAGTTCTATTAAATCCACCAAAGTCTTCCTATGATGAATGGACACCACACAACCCGTATAGGTTTTTCTAGTAATGATGGAATCACCCATCGGAGTAAACACAAAAAAGGGGTCAGAAATATTTTTGAGACCAAAACCAAAGTGTATAGCCACATAAAGGGTCACATAACACAAGGTAGAACCCATATCAAGAAAACAGTAAACATCATAAGAGAAAAGTTGTAACATACCATTGACTACATTGGGGGATGCCTCAGATTCCTGACGAGTAGCAAGTGCATAGAGATGATTTCAACCATTGTCGATACCTGAAGTAGCACCCTTAGGTGCAGGAGCCGATAAAGTGGTGACTGAAAACTTATAAGCTTCAGTGGCAACTTTACCCATGGGACAATTTCATGAAAACTGACCAGGCTAACAATAATTGAAACACAAATTCCTTCCCTCCTCATAATATCCATGGTGAAGCTACCCATAAAATCGACTAGGAGGATAAGATGGGATTGATTGAGATCTACTAACCTGAGATTAGGCACCCTGTGTCTTAAGACCACTGCTAGCCTAAAAAAGATGATCACCATATAGCTTAGGATAACGAGCACTAGTTGTCGAATATGAATTTCCCTAATTCTTCTCCATGGTCCACTGTCTACCATCTTTTTTTATTGTTCTACTAATTGGTACCCTGCTCTAAATATCTAAATTTTTTGTTCTACCTCTTTTCTATCTCTACCTATTTTTTCTCATCCTCCGTCTACTTTATATAGAGATGCTCATATCATTATTCAACATAGCAGCCTTATACTCCAACACCAAGTCATGGGACAAGCCAGAAGCAAACTTTCTCATCCGGCCCTCATATTAGATACCAACTCCAGAGCATAATAGGATATCTGCTGAAATTTTAGAGCATACTCTTTCACCCTCATCTTACCCTATTTCGTGTTCACAAACATGTCAGACTTAGCCTACCTCAACTCATGAGGAAAGAAATGACCAAGGAAAATACCTAAAAACTCATCCCACACTACCAGCTCAGCATTATCACCCGTCATCGCTTCCCACTCTTTATAACACAAGTAAGCCATATCCTTCAACTAATACACATCAAACTCTACACCTTCAAAATCATTAGCATGCATCACCCTTGAGATCTTCTCCATCTACCCTAGAGAATCCTCCTCAACCTTAGAGCCTTTAAAGGTTGGGGATTAACCTCATAAATTGGACAATTCGAGTGACCTTATATGAACTAACAATAGAACCAACATAATCAAACAGGTAAGATTGTGATATTAAAAGTTGAGAAAACATATGAATAGACTAATGGAACTCCACATTAGAGGTATCTCCTTAGGGTGTTTGGGTATGACGATCACCGGCCAAAAAAGCCTGAGGAGAACTAGTAAGGACTAATGGGAACCTATTGAAAGAAATATAGTCAGGAGTACGGACCCTAGATTGGGTCTACACTCTATAAACAGCCATAAGTTCGCTTCACATTTTCCTTAGGTGGAACAAATTTTCCAACAAAATTTCTACAACTGTCAGATATTAAGGGAGGCATGATCTGAAATGAAAGTAAGCTTAGAGTTGGAGAAGTTTCATGATAACTAGACTCCATAGCTCAAAATATAACACAAGAAAAGGAAACATTCCTAAATACCTCATAGCCTCCCTCTTATAAATGTAGCGTGCTACACACCCATAAAAGGGACTCTACTAGACATAACTTTACGGACACATAAAGACCTTGAATCGTACTCTGATAACAAGCTTGTCATGACCCAAACTATGGCCTAGTATGATAAGTATTTCAAACCCACCCTATGCCAAAGACCACCACCCTTTGCCTAAATATTAGAGCCCAATAAATAAATACATTAGAAGCCAACCAAAATGGTAATAAAGATTGATGAATCAAATAAAAGTCAAGAGTCAAAACAAAATAACCAATCATCCCAACATATGTCCAAAAAAGCCTCTAAAACTAGAAATACCAACTAAGTTGGGACATGCCCCCGATTATGACCAAAAAGAATCCAAAAAGAAATACTAAAAAATAAAGAAAATAAGTGAAATGAACGGTCCTTCCATAAGATGGAGGCTCACCAGTTCACAGAAGATCCACAGATGTACCAAATCACCTAATGTTGTACAGGAGCAATAAAAAACCCTTCGGATCCTATATTATGAAATAATGCAGCGTCCAAGGACAATCAGTGGGGCAAGCATTACTATCATGTAACTCAGGGGGAATTATAAAATAATGCCATTGCCAAAAACCAGTTAAAACCACATACACAACAGTTATGTATACATATAGAGGATGTATGGATAGGAACAAGGACCATGAATATAAGAGTTTAAAATATTAACCTAAACTGTATAGTTCTCTCCATCCTAAAAGCAACCACGGGCTATATGGGTTTAGCTCTCCTGTTGAAAGGGTCTTAGTACGTGCTAGCTGCACGAATCAAGGAAATTAAAGAAAAGGCTAAAGACAACAAGGCAATAGCCATCAAAAATATAATATGAGCACTAAGTACACAGTCATATAGAATCCAATGTCGGTAAACATGGTTTTTAGTATTGGTCGCCCCAGGACTTACACCTTCACGGTGAGCTACACAATTGCCTTTAAGCCCAATTAAAAACACTTTGCACATAAATCAAACCATTAACCAAGGATTCATTTATTAAGGAATTTACCAATATGGTATCGTCATACCAATATGGTTGCAAGCTTATATAACTATGCCAAACCAATTCATGTAACCTTTAAACTCCCAAGATCCATTCAAATTCCAAACCATTGCCACCAAATGCATTCCAAAACTAATTTTGTTATCCATGATCCTTTAATGCAATGTAATGTCTCAAAAGTAAGTTTAATCATGTAAATTCTATATTCAAAATCAAAGTCATAAAGGTGGGTTAAGGTTAATTCCATTATCAAGTCAAATTTTCATCAATTTGGGGAAATCCATATTCCCCATTACAATCCTCATAACAGTGCACCTATTCCTCCCCAAAAACTATCAATTAAAGTATAAACAACACATTTAAATCGTAGGAAATAAAATTTAAGTAATAACCATCAAAAGCCTTCAACCCAATTTTAAACCCAACAACCAAAATCACATGAATAGTAATTAAATATTTTCTATAATGTAAAATTAAAGTTATGAAAAGAGGAACATGCCTAAAATATACAAGAAATTTCAGACAATTCAAATTTTGGAGCCTAGAGTAATGATTTCTTGAAAAAAACCTTGAGCTTTCTTGGGTAGGGAGTTAAAAAAGAAAATAGTGGAGATTGATCTTTGAAAACTAAATAAAAAAGGATTGATTTTATGTTTAAAAGTCGTGCAAGGGGTAAAAAGACAAAAATCCCGTCACCCCAAGTGAAAAAACATAAAAACTAGGCAAATTTTACATGGGAATTTGGTACGCCGGTATCCCAGAGCTTAGCCTCCTTGCCATTCCCTTATCCTGGAGGCTAAGTGGCATGGCACGCCACTATTGCGGTGGCTTATTTCCTCAGATTCTAAAAATAGCCCCAAACCCTTTGCGAAAATTCTAAAACTCTTCCAAAACACCCTCTAACATCCCTTAATACAATTTAAGTCAAGGATTGATAATAACACGTGGAAGGATCACAATAAAAATCATCGAAATTTATGAGGCCTTACATATACTCAACAGATGTTTGATTAGGCCTATTCTATAAAAAAACCTTATGAACCTTAGAAAGGAAAGAAGTCGAATATCAGTTATTTTCATTCATTCATCTGTAAGTGTTTCATTCACAATAATGGTAAGAACACTCTAGTAAAATTTGATCCTTAGAGTGATGAAGGTATTTTTCTTGGGTATTCTACCATAGTCGTGCATATAGAGTTTTTAAAGTAAGAACTTTAAGCATGGAAGAATCTATACAAGTAGTTTTTTATGATCCTAACCTTATTTCAATTAGTCTGAGTATTGATGAAAAATAGGCAAACGACTCTCAAATTAAAAACATAATAGATTTTGTATCCCTAAATAACAAGGAGTTGACTGTAGCAACACATGAGTCAACTACCCTTCTGAGGCTCTTATGGCAAATTTTACCAAGGGAATGGAGACACGATGCAAACATTCTAAATAAAAATAATTAAATATAAACAAGAGGGTGAATAAGAAAGAAAGTATCTGTAGCTCCAGTTTCTCAATTTGAACCCAGACGAATTAATGAGGCTTACAAAAGTGAATCGTAGACTTATACTATGAAAGAAAAACTAGATCAATTTGAAAGAAAACAAGTTTGGAATTTGGTGAAACAAATAAAGAATTTCTCAGTGATTAAAACTATATGGGTCTACAGAAATAAGATGACTGAAAAAAAGAAAAGTTATCAAAAACAAGCCAGGTTAGTGGCCCAAGGTTATTCTCAACAAAAAGGTAGTGACTATGATGAAACCTTCTCTCTTGTAGCAAGGTTGGAATCCATTTGTATTATATTGGCTTATTCTTTATTTAAATATTTCAAATAGACGTGAAAAGTACCTTCTTAAATGGTTTCATAAATGAAGAAGTTTACGTCAAACAACCCCCAGGTTTCAAAAATCCTTATTGTCCTGACTACATATTCAAACTCTTAAAGGAAAATTATAGTCTCAAAAAAGCTCCAAAATCTTGGTATGAGCGACTTAGTACCTTTATATTAAATAATGATTTTCAATGACAAAAAATTAACATCACCTTCTTTATTTAAAAATTGTATTCAAGCATTCTTATTGGACAAATTTTATGTTGATGATATTATTTTTGAAAGTTCTAACACCTCTCTTTGTGAGAACTTTCTAATCTTATGAAAGTAGAATTTGAGATAAGCCTTATGGAAGAGACGACCTTCTTTTTGGGTCTTCAAATAAAGTAGTCGTCTTTAGGAACCTTCATAATTCAATGCAAGTACAATAAAAAGCTTATTAAAAACTAGGCATGGAAAAGGGAAAGGCGTTTGGAACTCCTATAAATCCCTGAACCTGTCTTGAGTCCAACATCCAAGGAAAAAGTGCTGACGAGAAACTTATCGAGGGATGATTGGATCACTATTATATCTAACAACTATTCGACCAATTATTATTTTTAGTATATGTAAATGAGTGAGATTTCAATCATCACCAAAAGCATCGCATCTTACAGTTGTACAACAACAACAACAACAATAGTATTCGGTGTATTCCCAAAACGTGAGGTCTGGAGGGGGTAATATGTATGCAGTCCATACCACTACCTCAGATAATTCGATATCTCATTAGAACTCAAGATCTTGGACTATGGTACCCTCATTGTTCAAATTTTTATTTAATTGGATACACGAATGCTAACTTTGCAGGTGATAAAACTCATCAAAAAAGCACAAGCAGAACCTGTCAATTACTTGGTGATTCATTAGTATCATGGAACAGAAAAACGCAAACTTTTGTTGCATTGTCTACCACGGTATCAGAATACATGGAAATCAAGAGTTTTGGTACTCAACTACCATGGATTATGCATCAATTACTTGATTATGATCTTTTATATGAGTCAGTCCCTATTATGTGTGATAATATCAGCTCCATCACTCTCTATAAATATATTATTCATTATTCTAAAGCTAAGAATATTGATATTAAGCATAATTTAATTAGAAATCATGTTGAAAATGAAGAATTTGTGTTAAATTTTATTGACTCTAAAAATCAGCTTGTCTATATTTTTACAAAATCTCTTTTGGAGGAAAGATTCTATCTTCTAAGAAAAAGGTTTGGCATTACCATTTTGAACATGCTTAGTAATTTGTTTATTTATATTCATAGTATCTTATTTTATTTTCTAATTCATTAAATATTTTTTGTTTTATTTTTTTTACTAAACGTGATATGTTTTAATTAGGTTGTGTGTCATTATATATCAAATCCCCCAATTCTCGTATTCCTCCTTAAATGTTTCACTTTGTTCCATAAATAAAGTTGTTGCACTTGTCTACTCTCTTCCTTTTCTCAGTCGATTAAGTGAACAGACATTTTCCTTTCTTCTCACTCTTCTCGATATAAACCACTCTTTTTCTCCACTCACTCACATACTTTCAAAATGAATAGATCCATGGCCTCTCTTCCTTCTCATCATCAAGTTGACTTCTCTTAAATTTCCTCCACAAACATCCCCGATCACTCTTTGAACTCTTTTGAATGAGAATCCCACGGGGTGGGTATAAATACCAAAATATCGAACCGAATCGAATTATTTTGATTTTTCAATTTCAGCTTTTTAGTTTTTAGGTTTGGTGTCAATTTATTTCCTTACAAATTTTATATTTCGATTCAATTTTTTATTTTTGGGTTGACGTAATTTAGTTTTCGATTAAAACTAAAATTTTTAATATACTTTTTTAATTATTATATATATAATATTATTTAATATTTTGGTATTCTAGTAACCATGTGGTTCCTGTAGTGTCGAGAGAATTTGTGGGTTCTTAACTTAATAGATATGTTTCAGCCTTTAAATAAAAACAGTTGCAATTTCAATCGTTGGGCAGTGGGCTATTTGGAATCTGAAACATGGTAGCTTACTAGCTTACCATTTCCATTATTTGTTTAGCATTCTTTGCTCCAAATACAGATCATGCTTTAACTGAATAACTATAAACTATGCTTGTTTCTTATCATTTCTTAGGTAGGTAGAATTGCTTATATCTTATGCGCTGATACTTGATGGAGATTCATTTCATAAAAACAACTTTTGTTCACTAAATTTTCTCCAAGCATGAACAAATGCATTATAGTTTCTAAATATCTGGGTTGAATTCTTGTATTATAGTATTAGTAAATGCTTTATAAGGTGAGTTGGTGTGTGGTACATGAATAAAATGAGAGCAAAAGCACCGTTGGTGGTAACTCATCATTCATGCAGTCCAAAGCAACGATAATTGATAATAGACTCTTCTGAGTTCTAACCACATCAAGAGGAAACATAATACTGGTTGTCTATTTTTTTAAACTTTCTTTTAAACAAATACTTGCCTACGAAAATTGAAAAATACATTAAAGTAATTGACAATTTGACATATTAAAATTCGTTGGCTCGTTGTCATCCTATCAGCAACCCAATTTACTTAAACAGAAATATTAGAAATTATTTTAAAATATGGTTAACCTTAAAAAATAGTCCAATTTACGAATATAATTTAGCCTATTAAACAAGCCCAAAACCAAAAAACTGAAATTATTAAACCAAAATTTAACCAAACCAAAATTTACATAAACTAAACCGAACATAATTAGTTCGATTTGGTTTTTGGTACGCCTAATTTCATAATCGAAAACCAAAAAAATAAAATAAAAAATCCAAAACCGAACCGAATTACCGAATGTCCACCCCTAGAAAACACATCAAAAAGGCGATCCAATAGAAGCAAATGAGCTTCTTACAAAAATTGTGAGCAGACAATCATGGTTTATTTTCTTCGGAAGACATGCAAAAGTTTTAGGTAATGGACCAAAAAGAGAAGTTTGATCTCTTTAAAAATCGATGGATGGTATCAAGTAGAGTAGTAAATCTGAAATAACTCAAGGAATGTCATTGCTTGGTAATTGATATTTTTCAAGGCTCAAAAACTAAAATTGTTTTTCAAAGTCTGCGCTATTGAGGTCTATGAAGACCCTATCTATCTTCTTTATGCTAACTTTGAGTATCTCAGGAAAGTGATGAAATGGAAACCCTAATTCTATGCACTAGAATAGTTCTAAATGATTTTTTTTTTCAAAAAAAAAAAATGAAATTGACTCTTCTGGAGGTATTCCATATATGAATTGTGTCTATCCTAATGATTTTGAAGTTTTGTTTGAAGTTTAAAAGAGAGAAGTAGATGAATATGGCACTGATCATTCTAACTTTGGACCGTTGTCTCTATGCTTTGAGAATGGAATCTTAGCCCATATCATTTCCACCACTCTGGTTCCCTGCAAAAGTTTCATCAGTAGTATATTTACTAAGGATTTGTTTGTATTGTATTTCTTGGCTTAAATTGGAGTGGGTGATTTCAAGGATACTGGCGGAGAGTACTTAGGATCCTAGTCATTCAGCTTGTTTTCCCTATGGTGCACTAATCTTGTATCTTACTTCATCCGATGATTGATATATTTGGTTTTCATGTTTTTTAATTCACTTGTACCTATTGTTCTTGAGATTTTTAAAATATGAGGTATGTGTTGGTTAATTTTTAGTGGTGTAAGACGGACTCAGTCAAAGCTTATTTTGTTAAAGCTAACACTGCAAAGCTCCAGCGGACTCTACTATAGTCTTACTTCAAGAAGTAAAAGGTATACAGGAATGACTATTGACCTTGGAAAAAGATATGATTTCTCTGTAGGAAACTATTATCAAAATCAGCCAAGTGACAAAGGATACAAGCAGGATGTTGGAAAGCTCAGGATCGTAGTGAACAGTCTGAAGGTTGAAGAGATTTGGCTCGTGAATAAGTTGATCAAGCAAGTTGACTCCATCAATGCAGGAACCAGATCCTCTCATAACGAACTTGCTTTTACCTTTCAAACCTCGTATTCAAACTTCTTAAAGAATGTACGAAAATCCTAAGATGTTTTCTGCAAGAATGTGATTATGACATTAATTTAATTCTTGAAAACTCAACCTCCTTGTCTTTCTTGATTCAAAAAGGGTGTATCTCTTTCAAACAATTTGTTTTGTACTCCGAACTACTCTGACAATGGTTTTATGCTTTGTTTTTCTATAACTGTGTGTTCTCTGTTATTTGTATGTCATTTTCTTTTTAGTTATGCCGAAGGGGGAAAAGAACTGGTATTAAGGAATCCATAATTTAGGGGGTAGTATCAAGCCATCAGAAAACTCGAGGGAGCCACCTTAGGACCTCCAAACAGGAAAGTTAAAATTAATAGCTGTTACTTTTTGTCATCATAAAATAGATGGATATTGTTAGCCCCAAATCTATTTTTAATTATGACAATACTAACCTCTAACTTTGTGCGGGATAATGAGTATGTAACCAACCTAGTACTTGCTCAAAACTAGAAAAGCCATGATCAAGGATATCTCGGAATAAATCAAGATTCTAATACAAATGGAAGGTGAGCCGCAAAAGGAAGAAATATCCTCAGCACAAAAGAATAAAAAAGAAAATATATGGGCGTATATGATACAGATATATTACGTCATCTAGGTACTCAATCACTAAATCAAAATAACTCTGTAAATTCCTTGGGTTCCCAAATATCATAGAGAAACAAAATTACAAGAACGAAAATTCTAATTCCTTAAACCCTTAAACCAAGGCAAATATGGTTCTAAGTGGAAAGCAAAGATCGATCAAGATTCTGAAGATTGGAAATTAATAAAACTTTAATATCTTTTCCCGTGTATAAACAGATCATTAGCAACCTAGGTTTATTCTTGTATATATTCACTTAAGAAATATTCTAGTTACTTTTTTAGACTTACACAATTCATTATAATACGTTATAGTGAACAAAAAGAGAGAAGAAACTAGGTGTTATACAAATAGAGGCTGCTACCTTTCTCTGAGAAGATCACCTATAAATCTTTTTTTGAAGAAACACTTTGTAATCATTCACATTGCTCTAAAGGAAACCACTTGAAACTCAAGAGGACTGGAAGTAGGCACCACAAGGGTGTTCTGAACTAGAATAAATCTTACTATGTCGTTTATCTTACTTTTATAGTTTTACTTTTTTGTGATCATTGTTTCCTTTGTACTAGCATTGTTGTACAGGGAAGTCGACTATCTGATCACAGTAGTCGACTTAAGGTATAAAAATTTCAATTAAGATAAAGGAAATCAAATGCACAAATAAAGCCAATGAAAAAACTCCCAAACGGGCAACACGCAGTATATAATATCATAAGCCAACAACAACAAAAAATAAACCCCCAAACCGGCATCACGCGATATATATATTATCTCAAAAATCACATCACATAGTTGATTTTCCCAACCCATAGTATGCTTTACTTATTCATTAACTACCTAGGCCAAATTGAAGAAAGTTAAGCTATAACCTACCATGAAAGGATGAAATCTAAGCCTAAAGTCCTTCGACATGGAGATTTACCCTTTCAAACAACCTCGAAATCAACTACTACATTCAAATATAGCATATACACGCTAAAAGAAAGTTAATAACACCCATATTTTCAATATTTGAGTCTGGTCCAAAACCAGTTTGCAAATGAAAGGGGTAAAACTGGAATTTTATTTTAGAAATACATTACCCAAGCATACAGGAATTTATGGTAGAAAATCCACGCAAAATTAATTTAAAAACAAGGTCCGAATTGAAGAAAAATAATTTTAAGCGTTTTTTGACAAAATTCTCCAAATTCCATGTTAAAACCAAGATTAAAGAGTGTTTTGGAGGATATCAGACAATGTAAGCTAATAAAATTAAGGTTTTAGAGCTTACCCAATCTCAAATAGTGATGAAAACCCTAAAATTTGTCAAAATCGTAGCTCAAAGTCTAAAAATGATGAAAAAATACAAAATAAGGTTCATATATAGAGGTTCCCGCTTAAGCGGTACTAGACCGCTAAAGGGACTACCGCTTAAGCGATGCTTGGACACTAAAGCAACTACCAGTTAAGTGGTCTTGGTCTGGTAAAGCGGCTGCACCAGACATCAGCAGGGGCTGATTTTGATGCAAGCCAATAATGCTTCGAACGAATCCTTGGGATTTGATCGAAACCCCATATAAATAAACTATATATGTTACATGCTAATTTAGACATGTTGGACTCCATGGCAATGTCGAATTGTCAAAAAAAAATCATTTTCAAAAAATTAATTCCAAGACCCATTTAAGGCATATTACACTAGTTTTTGAAACAAATGATCAAAATATAAACTAAGGACTCCAAACCCGAACCAACACCCCTACTAACCCAAATTCGACATTCTAGATCTAATGGAATTGTCCAAATCATCATCCAGCACTCAAATATCAAATATTGACCAAAGTCAACTATGAAACTTCTAAAGTTCTAAAACACCTAAAATTCTCCCAAAACTAACCCGAAGGCATTTAAAATCATGTCAACCATCCCCACACCCCAAAAACAACATGTAGCAATTATGGAGAAGGGCAAAATAATAAAATCATATTAAAAGTAATATTTCACACTTTAGGTCATTATAGTATCCACCACTAAGACTCTAGTTCATCCTCAAACAAAAAGATAGGGAAACACCAGAATCGGTAAAGAGCTAAGGGTAACTACTATGTACGTCTGACTCGATCTCCCAAGTAGCCTCCGCAATAGGATATTGTATCCACTAAACCTTAACCACCATAATATCTCTAGAGCGCAACTGTCTTGCATCCCAAGCTAAAATAAAAATTGGCTCCTCTACAAAGGTTAACCTCTCATCCAACTGGAATGAGGCCCAAGAAAGCACGTAAGACTCATCTAAAATATAGCACTGAAGCATAGATACATGAAAATTTGGATAAATAGTTGAAAAGTATAGCGGTAAGGCAAACTCATAAGCAACCTCCCCAACAGTCTGAAGAATCTCAAATGGCCTGATATATCTAAGGCTAAGCTTGCCCCTTTTCCCAAACCTTATTACGCCCTTTATGGAAGACACATGAAGAAAGACTCAATCACCGATACCAAACTTTAAAGAACTAAGTCAGCGGTCTGCATAGCTTTTTTTCAAACTGTAGGCTACCCAAACCCTATCCTAAATTATTCAAACTATGTCCAAGGACTCGCAAAGCAAGTCGGTACCACAGGTTCTAACCTTTGAAGTCTCAAACCAACAAATAAGAGGTTAGGTCTTATCTCAATACTCAAATAGTGGCTATTATTATAAGCAAACTCCGCTAGGGCTAAATGTTGTTCTCCCTAACCTTTGAAATTCTTAACACAAGCATGGATCATATCATCTAAAACCTGAATGGTCCACTCAAATTGATCATCGTTCTAGGGGTGAAAAGTTGTGCTAAGGTCAATCTGAGTAACTAAATCCTCCTAAAATATCCACCAAAAGATAGAAGTGAACACTAAACCTCTATCTAAAATAATGGACACGGGTACCCCTATAAAGATGAATTATTTCACGAACATAGATATGAGCCAACCTCTTGGGACTAAAGGAAATGTGAATAGGTATGAAAGGGATCAATTTTGTCAATAGATCCTTGATGACTTCATAAATGTTGTCAAAACCACAAGAAGTACGAGGCAACCCACTCACAAAGCCCATAGTGATCTGCTCTCACTTCCACTCTAGAATGGGTAATCTTTGAAGCAAACCACCCGGTCTCTGATGCTTGGTACCTGTTGACAGCATAAGTAACAAGCTACAAAGTCTGCTTTATCCTTCTTCATACCACCCTACCAGTAATGATTTTTCAAGTAACGATACATCTTGGTCACCCCTTAATGGATAGAATTTCTGGAATATTATGCCCTCTCCAAAATCAATCTAAAAAATCCACCAACTCTTTGTACACAAACACGACCTCCAAGCCTTAGAACACCATCAGAATCAAGAGATGTCACCTTATCCTCTCCACTCAACACCTTATCTCAAATTACCCTCAAGTTATCATCATCAAGCTAGTGAGCTCGAATCTGCTCCATCAAAGAAGATCTAGCATTAACAAAGTCTAAAACATGTTTGGATGCTGAAATATCAAATCTAACCATATGGTTAGCTAAAGACCAAACATCTAAGGCTAAAGGATACTCCTGGGTCAAGAAATGATCTAGACTTCCCATAGTCTACTTCCAGCTCAAGGTATCCGCAACCACATTAGCCTTGCCCGGATGATAAAAGAATAGTAAGGTGATAATCCTTAAGCAACTTAAGCTAAGATCTCGCTGATTGAAGAAGTTAGACGGCTACAATGATCCAAAAAAATCTTGTAAGTAACTCCATACAAGTAATGACGCCACAACCTTAATACAAACACTATGGCTGCCAACTCTAAATCATGGGTTGGGTAATTTCTCTCATGAGGTTTCAATTGACGAGAAGCATAAGTAATCACCTTACTCTCTTGCTTTAATATCGCACCAAAACCAACACCATAAGTCAATTACTCTTTAAACTTTTGAAAGCTCTTTTCACGAGCATCCAACCATTGAAATACCATTATTTTTAGTCAACTTGGTCAAAGGAGTCACAATAGATAAGAAACCCTTTACAAAGTGCCGATAGTAATCCACCAAACCAATGAAACTTCAAATTTTGATAGGAAAAGTAGGTCTAACCCAATCACCAATCACTGCGCATTTCATCCCCGGTAGTTGGCAGAGGCGGGAATAAGAAGATCTTCTATGGGACTTGGGGCCTTGAGGCCCAGGCTTCTTGTTGTTATAAGTGAGTTAGAATTATTGTTTTTTGACTTCTAAATCTATTTCCAAATACCCTAAAAGCAGCAAAGAAAGCAGCAAGTGAAGAGATAAGATCTTGAATGGATCAACCATAATACTATTCTTAGTCACCGCATGACCTAATAAAGAGACAGAATCCAACAAAAACTCTCACTTGGAATACCTGGCATACAACTTCTTATCACACAACCTCCGAAGTACAATTCTCAAATGTTTCACTTAATCAACCTCATTCTTGGAACAAAGCAAGATATCATCTATAAACATAATCATAAATGAGATAAGATATGGTTAAAATACCCATTTCATCAATGTCATGAATTTGTAGGGTCATTGGTCAACCTAAAAGATATGACCAAGAATCATAATTACCATATCGAGTCCAAAAAGTCATCTTTGGAATATCCAAAGCTCTAGTCTTTAATTGGTGATACTTGGATCTCAAATGAATCTTGGAAAACATTGAAGCACTCTAAAGTTGGTCAAAAAATGTCATCAATGCGAGAAAGAGGATACTTGTTTTTAACCGTTACTTTGTTCAACTGTATATAATCAATACACATATGCATTGAACCATCTTTTTTCTTCATAAATAAGACAGGAGTACCCCATACGTATAGAATCATCCTTTTTCTTCATAAATAAAATAAAAACACCCCAAGAAAATACACTAGGTCTAATAAACCCATTACTCAATAAATCTTTCAACTGCTCATTCAATTCTCTACCATATAAAGAGCATGTAGAAAAGATATAACTCTCTTTGAACTTAAATTAAGGTGTAGCTAAGGTCACAGTCTTGGCATAATAGTCTAAAATAGCTTGACAAGAAGCTATCCAGTCAATACACAAAATAACATCAAAATCAACTATATCTAGGATAATCAAGTCTACTTAAGTCTCACAGCCTATAAAGGTAACTATACAAGATCGGTACATCCGATCCACCACAAAAAAATTCTATGAGGGTAGAAATATGAAGAGGCATAGAAAGGGACTCACATGCAACATCAAAAATAAAAATAATATATATAGACATATAGGAAAATGTAGACACACAGTCAAATTACATGGAAACATATCTATTGAAAAATAGGACGGTACCTATAATAACTGCATTATAAGTGTAACACCCAGAAGTTTTTCTAGCTGAATTTTTTTGTCCCTAAAGTATCAAGCATTGGATTCTAGAATGATTTATACTTATTTCCCTGTGGAATTCCTTAGATTTTAACTTTTCATTACGTAGATTCGTCCAAAACGGACACTCGGTGAAGGAGTTATAATTAATTTAAGTCCTAATCATAAAACACCATCATTCCTGTCCTTGGCGCATCACGGAGAGGATTTAAATGATGATGGTAAATTTCTAGTAAGACTCCACGATGGTGGCGCATCGCGGAGTGGGCCAACTTTCCATTCATCAATTTTCAGTGAGACACCGCAATAGTGGCGCGTCGCGGTGGCCCATAAGATCGGGTTCCTAGTTTAAATTTTTCCAATTTTTTTTAGAAGTTAACAAGGGTAGTTTGGACTTTTTTTCAAGTCTCTTAAAACGTCCAAATAGGAGATTTAGACCTATATAAGCATAATATACGACATTCTCAAGATTTCCCTCAAAACAAAAACCCTAGTTCATATACTTCTCCTCCAAGAAACTAAAGATTCAACCGTGGGTTTTCGAAATTGATCGGAGATTTGGAATCCCAAAATCGTAGGCTTCAAGGATCAACCAATTATTCTTCATAATCGAGGTATTTGGGGTTTTTCTAAAATCTTATGGGTATAGAAATCATGATTTTAAGAAAGGGGTTTTTGAATTTATGAATACATTCATGTTTTAGAAGCTTCGATAATATTGTTTAGGTCTTTAGGCTTTTCACCAAATCAATTTGAATTGTATATATGTACGTATGCATTGAAAATCGTGAATTGTGAATTGAGAGCATTAAATATATAATCTCTCTCTCCAATTACTTTATTATTTGATTTACAAGTTATGAATCCTTACATTTTATGGTTTACAGAATGATTCAAGATACTATTTGTCTTATGTGAAATTCATGATGATTAAGAATAAGAAAGAGGAATGCTTTAATGATTTTTAAGTGTTGAGATTGATAAACAAAGAAACTTTAGAAATGTTTTTGAGAAGTTGGCCACTACTTATTGAAATTGTTGAATGAATGGAAAGCCTTTGCTTGATTTTTGACTTATGATTTGAGATATGACTCTTCTTACACTATATGTATGATCAAGTACCCTGAACATTGTTTTAGAATAAAATAATCAAGTAGCCTGAATATTTTTTTAGAATAAAATAATCATATATGGCTTAGAATAACGACTTACAAGTCTTGGTATGACGATACCAATTCAGACAATGCCATAACAGAGATAGACTAATACAGAAATCAGACTTTCATGTCTTAAAATTTTAGAATAATGCATGTTCATAAAAGGCTAAAATAGGTCATAAAGAGATGTTAGGTGGTTTCCTAAAGAGGGCACGAGTTCAGATAACTCATTGCCCAAAATTGTGGTTTGCCGATCCAGGTATTTTATATTATGTTGTCCTAGGGTCGTGTGGCGTATCAGAATTAGAGACTCCAACCCTTGCGGCATACCTAGGTTGGGGGCTTCTCTGCAAAGTCAATGGAGGATTCCATATAGCCCATGGAATATCAGAGTTGTAAGGGAGTGCCACCTAACTCAGACGTAATACAAAGAATAGACAGTGCATTGACAAGAATGACTTATGATTTTCAGAAAGTGCCCATGTATTTTGAGAACTGTTTATGCATGATGTTTTAACAAATTGCTCTCCACTATTTTACTTATATAAAAGTTTTATTTTGGATTACTTTGCGTACCAGTACATCTATATTGACCCCCCCCCCATCCCTCTAGGTTCTAAGGCTCAGTCTAGGGGTCCAGAAAAGCAATAGATTTTATCAGACAGAGTTGCAGTATCCAGTTGGTGAGCCTTCTTTATTTCGGAAGGCCTGTTTACTTTCAGACAACTATTATTCGATATGGTTTTGTTGTACTGGGGGTTTTGTCCTAATTTTTAGATTGTGTTAGTGATCATGTAGTAGAGATTTTGCAGATGTTGCTAGTTAGTTTTGGATTTTGTTCTTAAATGCTAAATTCATATCAGATTTATGACCATGATTCCACCTTTCTATAATTTCCATATTTCCTTGTTTATGTATGAATGGTGTATATGATTTCAAGTTTAGAAGGGTGTTCGAGCCTTAATGGTTCGAGATGCTCATCACAGTCAGGGCCTCGGTTTGGGTCGTGAAAATAAGTCTCTACCTCGTGTCTCCTCGATATAGCATAATACTGACCACATTCGCTCTCGAACTAAGTAACCCCACAACTACCACCATGAGCTCCCCTACCTCTAACTCTATCACCACATCTACCACTCTATGAACTACCTCTCACTACAGAAACTAGAGTACGATAAGTTAAAGATGAGAACCATGCTGAGTGGGTCCATATATACGTCGAGGATAACCTTAAGCAAATGACCAACCTTATTACATAAAAAACACTCTATATGACCTGGCTCAATCTGAGAGGGAACAGATAAACTAGGATAATTGTCGTGGCCTGAAGAACTGAAACTAGAACCTCCACTAGTACGACCTAATGCCTAGCTACCTGAAGTCGCAAAACGTAAAAGTCTACTATCTGATCCTTGCAAAGAAGCCTGAATCGGCCTACCATGATAACCATGGAAACCTCTGCTCGAGAAATATCTATTGCAGGAGGCATGACCACTAAACTCGCCCTGACGGTGCATCTTCTTAGAGCCTTCCTCAGTAACTTGAGTAATAGACTCAGTCAATATGGCATGCTCAATAATAATCTAAAAAAAGCCCCTAAAATAACCAACAGGGCAATACACAATTGATACGAACCCTCTTATCCCTTCACAAACTTACAAATCTTCTCTGACTCAGTAAAAATATTTGTGGTTGAATATATGGATAGAGCATGAAAATATGCCTCATACTCAATAATAGACATAGATCTGATAGGGCACCAAATGATCAAACTCATCATGCATCTGAGAGGGCACCAAATGATCAAACTCATCACACATCTGATATCTTAAGATATATGGAGCAAACCTATTTAAGAAGTCCTAAAAAATTGGGCCCAAGTCTTAGCAGGCGAACCTAAAGGCCTACAACTAGATAAATACCTATACCCATCCCTAGCTACATCCATCAACTGATAGGTAGTATAAGCAACTCCATAAGACTCAATAGATCCAAGATTATGTAACTTGTCCTTACAGTCAATCAAGAACTCATAGAAATCCTCACCAATTACTTCACTAAACTTGGGAAGAGCCAAACAAATAAACCTCTCAAACTTTTTTTGGTCATCGGAACACATTATTGGAGCCAAAGTAACTGGAAGAATAGTAAGTCTAACAAGCACTGAATCCACACGTGGGGGAACCGTAGATGATGGTTGTACTCCTAAAGTAGGAATACCATAAACAAATATCAGTACAGATGGCGGAACATAACTTAAAGCCTGAGAAATACTAGGTACACTCAATGGAACAGCCTCCAAGTGATCAAAAGGCGAATCAACAAGTCCTGAAGCACTAGGGTATCAACTATACTTTGTGGAACCTGAACTGGCCCTGCACCCTTTGTTTGATGATCATCTCTAGTATACACAACCTCAGGCTCGAGAGAATCCTTCATAGAACATCCTCTGGTTAAGGCATCATTTCGTTTCCGTCCTCTACCTCTGGGCCAGCCACGACCCCTGTCTTGTACTCTAACCGAGGCTTTATATATATATATATATATAATACATATATATATATATGTATATATATATATATGTATAGATATATATATATATATATGTATGTATATATAGAGAGAGATATCTATAGATATACATATATATATATATGTAAATACATATATATATATATATACACACACATATATATAGAGAGAGAGAGATTATGATTCGAATTGTGATGTTATTATTAATTATTTTCTCTTATATAATGAGAGGAAGTTGGGATTATGATTCGAATTGTGATGTTATTATTAATTATTTTCTCTTATATAGTAAAAGGGAGTTGGTCGGCTAAAGCAAGCTTCTCTCCGTCGACATGCCTACTCCAGCTGCTTGCTCCGTCATTTTACTATATCACGTTCAATTAATTATTATAAGTTATTTACATATTGAAAAATTAATAATATTTAATAAAAAATAAAATAGACATTTATGACATATCTACTTCAGCTGCTTTAATAGTAATTTTACTAAATATCACCCTAATTAATTATTATAAGACATATAAATATTAAATATATATATATATATATATATATATATATATCTAATGAGAAAAAGATAAAATAGATATAAAATGATAAGTTAACTCTTGGTTGTTTTAAATTAACTTCACGTCTTATATGATGCCCATTTTTAAAAAATCACAAGTATTTTTTATAGTAATTTTGCTATATCACTTCTAATTAGTTGTTGTGAGTCAATTAAGACATGTTTGGCTTGCTGCTTCAATCATGATTTTACTATATCACCTTTAATTAATTATTATGGTCATCTAAGAATTATGCCACTTAAATTGGAATAGAAGAAAAAGTTTTATAAATCACAATAATTAAAAACTTAAATTATTTAAAAATATATAATTGACTATCAATGTCACAGAAGCTTAGTCAATGAGAGTAACCTATATTATTTGATTTATGTCGCATAAATTAAAACCAAAAAATAACATATATTGAGCTTGTGTTATTTGAAAAACGGTAATATAGGCCCATCGAATTTTAATTTTCACACTCTTTATTAATTTATAAATTTGTAGAGTTTAATTTTGATCGTGAATTAAATTTTTGAAACAAAATTATATAGTTGAATAATAAATCACAATAATTGATAATTTAAAATGTTTTAGGAATATATACAAAAATTACCCTGAAAAATAAATTATTTAAATTTAAAAATTCAAAAAATATCACATTTATTGATATGCTTATTATTATAAAATTAATATTTAATAGATATTGGGCTCGTGCTTTGCACGGGCTTCTTCTAACTAGTTTTAATTAGAAAAACGAATGAAATTTTGCATGGTGTTAAAAGCCTAAAACATGAAGTATCAATGCTATTGTTTAGGCAGGTAAACAAAGGGATTACACCACTTCTACTTCAACCTTCTAACCTTGAACTTTTTTTTTTTTTTTTTTGTAAAACAGACTTCTAACTAATCAACTTTTTCTTAATTTAATTTGTGATTTTATTAATAACTCAATCAAAAATAATTAAATAGTATCGATAAAAATGGACCAACCCATATAAATCTGATAAAGTAATTTGGGCTTAAACAAATCGAATAAATAAACCCAGCCCAGTCCTACTATATCCATACATATATAAATGTCTGTAGGATTTTCTAAATGATGTTGTCTTCTCCGCCGTTCCAGCTTACTTTCAAGTGAAAAATTGATCTGCTATCTCTGAATCAACAATTTGTGAGGCTTGCTCTGTGGATCATCAATATTGTGCCCTGGAGATTGTAACTTCCTTCTATTAACAGCTCTCAAAAGTAAGTAGTTTAACCATTTTTGCACTAGATTCCATCTATTCATCTTCCTCGATCTAGCTTCAATCCTTATTCCTACTCTTGTGGTTGTTGTCAGCTGAGTTCTCTTGTGTATGGGATAGTTCTTCTTTTTTGGTGCAGAAATGAGGGTGGTAGGTCCCAGAGACTTGCATGTCCAAGTAAGTACTATTTGCTGTGACAGCGCCCAAGCGCACACGTAAGTGTATGTTGTCTTATTAAGTAGTAAAGTGGTCTAATGAAAGCCAAGTATCGATACCACACAAACTTGATTTAACAACGATTTAATTCTAGTTTAACTTCTAACATTAATTTGATGCAAAGGTAACCAAAAAGAGTTTGAAATATTTATAAACTAAAATAAAGTAAATAATGCGTAAAATAAAAGTACTTGGAACAATCAATGGAGTAAAGCCCAGGGTAAAAGCACTCCGAACAATCATACTATGTTATTGAATTTCATTCATTGACTTACTTATCTTGGTTGTTGATTCGTAGGGTTAATTGCATGATTATGGTTTCCCAACCTCTAATCTTTTACCTAATATGTACATTACAACTACATCATTGAGTGGGAATGTAATAATCCAATTAAGTGAATTAAAGCTATCATCCTACATTTGAATCAAGTAAGGCATCTAAGTACATCCCTGTTCTAGACGCTAAGTTTAATTCTTTATTTTATAAAAGAATAAAAACTCAAACTTTGTTTATTCCCATGTTCTTTCTCCCTATTCCCTCTCCCGAGATTAAAAGGTCGACAATATATGTATTTTATGGGTGATCAATTAATAAAATAATTAAAACAAGAATAAACAAACAACTAAATATGATTAGCAAAATTAAACGAATTTAATCCAAAATAATAGTACTCATGTTCTTGGCTTTAATCCTGAAAAGAGGGTTTTTAGCTGATAATATTCATAATCACTATCCAGTTAATTGAATACATGATATGATAATTAACAACTAAATAAAAAATATTAAATAAAATCTACACGTAGCAGCCACCGAATATTGTTCCCAGGTGTCCACTGGTTCAATATTGTCCAAGTTCGTTCCAGCGGTTTGCAGAAAGTGTGCATGTATATTAATATAATCCTAATTATTATAGGATTATGATTCTGCATGTCATCCAAGATTTTGTGGGTAATATTTAGTTCCCAATCCAAATGGATTAAGGAACTTTGCACGGTTTCAACAATATTCCCTAACACTTTGTGCAAATACATTACTCTTTGTTGGCAGAATTGTATTTTGTGCATGGATCAACGACGCGACGCGTCAAGGATCACGTTGGTCACATCGACGCAACGCGATAATATCATGTTGACTCACTGGAATTTGCTTCTAAAAATCTAGTTAAGTGTCGAATGTTCCTCTTTTTTTCTATGCCTTTTGTGGTGTATTTTCAATAAATTTTGAGTCTTTTTATCATCAATATATCATCATATTCAGCTCACAAAGCCTCTTACAATATCACACATCACAAATTAGAGATTAAAACAATACAATAACCTCAACGACGAATCAAAATAAGAGCTAAGATAAGGCAAATTCGCAATGATCTTCCACTTATTATTCCGACTCTTAACTTAATGAAATTAAAATTTTCACATTACAAACAAGTTATTCCATATATAATTACACATTTAAATCATTTGGAACAAATTAAACACATTAGAATTCATCGAAACCAACTAAACACACACCTAACTCAAGCTAGTAAAACTAGTTTTTCGAGTTGACCTCTAAATGACTCAATTAAGCACAAACTTGTTTGAAAAATACTTTGAACATTGTAAATGCACACTTGGACACTTGAATGCTTATTTATATCAATATTAATACGTTAAGCACATGAATTTCTCTCAAAACTAGGCGAAATAAGCTAGAATAATGATACCAAAGTATATAAAACCACCTCAGATCATCACCCCACACTTAAACTCTTGTTCATCCTCGAATAACTCTTTAAGCATAAAAATCTGAGGTGATATTGCACTTCGACTAAAACAAAGACATTCAAGCTAGTACTACAATGACTACACGGAAAACAAGTTTCTACATAAAGCACATTATTTACACAATTGGTAGCTCATGAACACTACTCCAAAATATTCTAGCCTCAAGAATTGACTCCACAAGTGGCAAACTCATGCTTATAATTCAATCAAGGACATCATATAAATCATCCACATTTATCGAACATGTTCCCCTCACAACAAAAGAGTTACCCATAATCACTCACAATAATGCAATTTATAACATAATGTGTATAAGAATCAAATTACGCTCACTTTCACAAAAAATTCACAAGTTACACACAATGAACCATAGGCTTGCCCTTAGTGTAATGCTCTACTAATATTGGAATGATGAACTTAGGATCAAATAGGACTTTCGGGGTTGTAATAAAGGCAAAGGGGCGGGTAGGAACTATTTGGGAATAGTGACTAACCTCTCTAAGCGCTTTAATACACTAACACTTGGTGGACGCATAGTTTACTACCACATGAATCAATTGTTTTCTCTTTTTCAAAATCATGGCAATATTTCTAACATCAATTATATCACATCCATACATCATACATCAATTATTAATACCACTAACTAGTACCTTGGGGCATGAATTTCACATTTTTCTTCTTCAATTTCTTAAACTCCTTACTAATTTAATTTTTTATTAAAGCAATTAGGAGCTTTTTGGATTAAATTATGGTCTATCAAATAAGGGATTAGGCTACATATGAGGCTACCAAAGAAAAATCTAATGGCTCAATGGGGCTTACTAGGATTATGCACAAGAGTGGGTCAAAAAGAGGGTATAAAACAAGGCTATCAAAGACACACCGGGAAAGTTCTAGACATCACATGCAACAAGAAATATGCAAAACCTCACACGCACATAGCACATGCTCAACTCAATAGGATCATCATAGACTCCCAACCAAACAATAGCATTAATTCAAATTTAAGCCAAAAAGTACAAGATTCAAAAACTTGAACCTAGGAGTCTCAAAAATAGTAATTCAATCAATCAATATGTTTTTACAAACAAACCCACTTGAACCATGTAATAAAAAATAGCACCAACAAGAATATCTTACACAAAAAAAATTAAATTGACCTAAAATTTGGGAATTTCCCCACCCCACACTTGAATGGAATCTGCGGGACCCCACACACAGTATGGTACTCAGAATTCCCATTATCTGTGAATCAACCAAAAACAAAAACTACGTGAAATAAAACCTAAAAAACTGGAAGAAAAAACATACCTAATTAACTTGGGTTGCCTCCCAATAAGTGCCTAATTTAGTGTCTCGGCACGACCCATATCAACTCAACCATATTTCTTCACCCTTTTACTTCCCCTTGAGAGTCATTTTTTCATTCATTTCTAACCTCTTGAGTTTGCACTCTCAAGATCAACATCTCTCTCAACTTTATCTTTCATCATGTTGGGAAACAGTGGGTTCATCTTAGGCCGCTCAATCAGGTAATTTGAAGAGGTCTTTTGTGAATTAACCACTCCACACTTTTCCCCTTCACTAACATTGATCATACATAAATCTTTATATTGGGAATTTACGATGGGTTCTTTGTAAACATCAAATACCACCTCTTCATCATCTACCCTCATTTTGAGTGTGCCTCCTCTAACATCAATCAAGGCCCCTCCAATTTCTAAGAATGGACACCCCAAGATGATTGATACATGTTTATCTACCTTAAAATCAAGAATAATAAAGTCAGCAGGTATAATGAATTTACCAACCTTTATGAGGACATTCTCAATTATTTCTTCTGGATATGTGAATGACCCGTCTACCAGCTACAACACCACGGTGGTCGATTTAGGCTTTCCCAAGCCTAATTTTTTAAACAGTGATAAGGGCATCACATTTATGTTTACCCCTAAGTCACTCAGTGCATGGACCACTTTGCTCCTAATTTGAATAGTGATAGCAAACTTTCCCAAATTTCTAAATTTCTTGGGGATTTTCTGTGTCATCACAGTGCTACACTCTTCGGTGAGTGTTATTATTCCCACATCCTGTAATTTTACCTTATTAGCCACCACTTCCCTCAAGTACTTTTCATACTTGGGCATACTCTGCAAAATATCTAGCAAAGGTAAGTTAATATGAGCTCTCTGAATGTATTAAAGAACTTTTTGAACATAGCATCCTCCTTCGCTTTCATGTACTTCTGTGTGAAGGGTAGTGGTGGCATCTTCTTCACTTCTTCTGCAGCAACTTTTTCTTTCAAGTCCTTAGACTTCTTTGATTTTTTAGCAACTTATTAAGAAACCTGTTGGGGAGTGAAATTTGCATCTACCTCCTTTGTTGTCTTTGTAGGTTCTCCTTAAAGCTCTCTCTTTACCACTCTTTAAGGTGATTGTCATAACTTATTTTGGATTCTTTGTATCTGCTGGCAGACCACCTTAAGGACTAGTGTTCAATGCTTATTGCAACTACCCCAACTACAACTCTAAGCTTCTTTGAGCCACTTTCTGATTTGTTAATTCTACTTGTTGATTTTTTATATCTGCAGCCATTTGTGCTTGATCAGCGAGAATCTGCTTTAATATCTCTTCCATGTTGCTAGTTGACTGATTAGTTTGACCCTGTGGTTATGGAATTTGTTATTGTTGCGCGTTCCAAGGATGAGTCTGCCACTTTATTTTGTAGGAATAACCATAATTTGGCCTTTGAGCATTGCCTACATACATTACTGATTTCGTATTTAAAGCACACATGGACGTAGAATGGCTATTATTTCTGCATACCTCACACCAATCACTAGTTTGCTGAACTATATTGACTGCTGTTGTAGGTTGTGGAACTCTAACTTTCAGGTTGGTAAAGTGAGTATTTATAATATTTTGCAATGTTGCAACCTGAACTGATAAGGCTATGAACTGGTCCACCTCTAGCACACCTGCAATTCTTTTGTGGCACTCCTAGAATCTAAATGTCATTCCAGATTTTCTGGCGCAATGTGGTTCAATAATGTGTACAACTCATCATAAGTTAGCTTCAACACTTGACCACCTGCGGCAGAATCTAGAAAAATCTTCGTACTGTGATCAAGTGCTTCTACAAAAGTATGAGCAAGTACCTCATTGGACTGTTGGTGATGTGGACACTACAGTTGTTAGTTCATTTAATATTTCAAATCCTTCTATTTCTTCTTCCTTAGAGAATTATCTCAAAAAGAATCTTATAGCTTTACCTGCGATGTCTTTCTGATCCTCTAGCCATTTACCCTCATCATTCTGAATTCTTTTTATTTTCAATCTACTCCTTATTCCTTTCACCACAACATGAAAAAAAAATTGTTCCTTTCTCCATCTTTAAACCAATCTAGTTCAGCTTTCTACTTCTAGAAATCCTCCTCCCTTTTCAATTACAAGTTCAAACTTGCTTGTGTTTTGAACAATATTTGTCTATTATTGCCTGTTGGATTTTCCTTAAATTATTTCTCCCTGACTTTGATAATCTCCTCCAATGTTGCAATTTCTTGAAAAATATTACCAAATTACTCTTTACTCTATTTTGTCAATGCATTTTTAACCCTTTTTAACTTGTGATGAACACAATAAAAGGATTACCCATCACTTTAGTTTGCCAGTTTTCTTTATTAGATCATAACATGCTTTCTTCTTCAACCATATATTCAGAAACCTGAATGGTTTGCGAATATATTTCTCCACAGTACTAAAGTGAATTTTCAGTGGAGAGTGATCTAAATCACTCCTAAATAGATTCTTCACTTTAAGGATTGGAAAGAGGTTTTGTAGTTTATCATTACAAACCACTCTGTCTAATCTCTTGAATATATAATCTTCATCTATCCTGCCACTCTACTAAGTAAATTTACTACCTTTGAAGTTGGATCCTCTATTCCACATAAATTAATACAATTCTTAAAATCTTTTGTATCAGCCATAGTAACTGGTAAACCCCCCTAGTTTTTCCTCTTCACATACTATTACATTGAAGTCCCCCCCCCCCCAATCAACCAAGGATCTTATATTGTCTGAGCTAAATCCACCAGTGAATCCCATAGCAAAAGTCTCTCATGTTGAGTGCATTTAGCATAGACCAATGTAGCCACAACTGTAATACTTGTTTCCTGATTGATCAACGTAATGGTCAATTGTTGATCGTCATCTTTTATTACAACATAATCTATAAAATCCTCAATAAAAACCCATATTTTTCTTGAACATTTTATTGTTGCTTGCTTCATTCCCAATCTTCATCTGTATTCCTTAATAGTTTGGTTTTTGTGGAATGGCTCCATTAAACCAATGAATAAGAAATGGTATCTTTTGTGCAAAGTGATAAGTTTAGTAAATGCCTTTTATGTGTTAACTGATCTAATATTCTAGATTAGTGCATTCATTTAGACGTATTTTTTAATGAATTCCTTGTTTGCATTAAGGAGGTTTTAACTCCTTTATCTTTCTTCTTTTGAATTCCTTGATTTGTCTTTAATTTTTCTATGTGCCTCGGAGACAAATTGCCTTCAATCCCTACTTTTTCAATATTATTAGTCAAATCTTCTTCATCCAAGCTTAACTTTCCTATATTACTGTACTCAGTTTGATTTTCAGCCTGGATTGCTAGAGGTAGTATATTCTCAATCACCATCTCTTGTTGTCCATCTTCTTGATACTGCACCATTGCCAACTACTTTGTTTCATACTGTTTACTTTAGTTTTCCATTGCAGCTAACTGCTTAGCTTCATCAATTTGTTCATTTTGTATTTGTTGACCGAGAGATTCATTAGTTGGTTGTTTTGCATCCTTCTTTATTTCTTTCTTATTTGATGATTGTTCCTTCTGTTTCTCCTGTACTTCATGTTCCTACACTTTTTCTTTGTTTGAGTTATTGTGCCCAAAAGTTCTATTTACCCATTCTTTTGTACTTTCTTTGGGCTACTACTTATCTACACTTTCAGGTTTGTCTTTTAACCTATCATTTTCTTGATTTTTCTCAATAGCTAATGGATCAAACTTGTTGGAAACTTACACTTCTTGATGCTTCTCTGCTTCCACTTCCCCAACTATATGTACATATCTATTCCTTTTATATTTGCTCTTCCTTGTAAGCAATTGTTGTCCATATGTATTTCCCTTTCTCATGTTATTATCTTCAACTTGATATTGTGTGTCTCTATCTACTTGTTGACTCAACTGTTTCCTTTGTTCCTCTATTTTTTTTTCATATAGCTCTGGGTGCTTATTCCAACATGTGTTATCATCATGACCTTGTAAGCAGCATTCCTTACAGTATTGAGTCATGTAATCATACAGTATCTAAATCCATTTGAACTTTATATCCCCAGTAACATCATCCTATTCATTAATCTTTACCCTTTGAAGTAATTTTGCTACCAAATCAACTTTAACTTTAACATGTGCACAGCTTGGCCTTATCTGATTTTGGGTAGCCATATTAATCATTAATGGTTTTCCAATTGCTGAAGCTATTGAAAAAATGGCCTCTTTCAAAAAAAAGTCAGGAGGTAAACCAGGGAATGAGATCCATGCAACTCCTATTGTTGTTTCCATATCCGGTTCAAACCAAGGATCCCACTTAAGGGTGCACATCTTCCAATACCTTTCTTTGGCTTTTATGTAATAAGCAGTTGTTGATAACAATTTTACATAATCTTCCAATGTTGTCAATCTAATAAGAATATGTCTTGAATCAAGTACTCTAATATTGCAATCGCTTTTTATTCTATATTGTTGCGGGATCGATTTCCTCAATTCCATGATACCTGGTCTTCCATATTGTAAATTCTCCTGCATTATTAAGCTCCTAATTTCTGATGATTTCCAAGTTATGATTGGTTCTCCTTCAACTAAAACAACTAGTTTAGGTGGTACTCTTAGTTCCTTAACACAGCCCACTACTAAAGAAATCGGTAAAATCGACCACAAAAAATTGACCACAATTTGTGATCGTAAAAAATAAATTTTTTTTATTTTTTATTTTTTTAAACCGACTACAATTGGTCGTTTTTATATTTTAAAAAATCAAAATAATTAATACAATAATTTTAATAATTATTATTATTTATTTAACAAATAAAAATTATAAAAAAAAACAAAAAACGGACTACTGATGGTCGGTTTTCTTTAAAAAAATTTAGTTAAAAAATATTTATAAAAAACAACCACAAGTGGTCGATTTTTTAAAATTCTTTTTTAATTTATTTTAAAAAAATCAACCACAAGTGGTCGGTTTATATAAAAAAATGATCAAAAAATACTTTTAAAAAACCGACCACAAGTGGTCGGTTTTCTGATTAAAATAAAAAATAATTTTAAAAATCGACCACTTGTGGCCGGTTTTTGAAGTAAAAAAATTTTAAATTAAATAATTTTAAGAAACACCTAATTATATATATAATCAAAACCTAATATATTAAGCTAATCCAAAATAATTAATCAATCACTAATCTAAGTATGTATAAGAAACATATCACATTATATTATTGGATAGTATACTTGTATACGTATGTGATGTATATAGTATGTATTTTAAACTTGATATAGTCGATAGTGTGTATATGTGTGTGTATGTATGTGTATATATATAACATATACATATTATATAGTAATGGTATATTAATGACATAAGATAAATCAACCGATAATTTATTTGAGTATATGTGAATTACAATGGGGTAGTAAAATCGGGTATGTGATGTATATAGTACGTATATGAAATACGTCGCATTATATTATTGGATAAGATACTCGTGTACGTATGTGATGTATAGAGTATGTATTGATATAGTCGATAATATGTATATATATGTGTGTGTATGTATAGGTATATATATATGTGTGTGTATGTATATATATAGGTATATATATATTAATGACATAAGATAAACCAACCGATAATTCAACTGAATTTCTGTGAAATACGTTGTACATTATTATGGGGTAGTAAAATCGGGTATGTGATGTATATAGTACGTATTTGAATGTTGATAGCCAATTGAATATATTTATATATATATGTATATCTCGTGTAGTGATGAAATAGATATACTATTTTGTGTCAATATAATGTAAACACACGTATATTGTTGAAGTTGTAATAAAGTAAGGCAAGTATTACGAGGTATATGGAAGGGGGGAAGGAAGTAGGGGAGGGAAACAGAAAATTGAATCATGAAACTAGCATATACTTATCATTTGCTTTGAATTTTCAATTTTGAACGACCGCCAAATTTTGGCAGTGAATTTAAGCTTTTTCACTTAAAATTTTTATATATGAGTATATGTGAAATACGTTGAATATTATTATAGGGTAGAAAAATTGTGTATGTATATCTCGTGTAGTGACATATGCAGCAATCGAAAACTCGATAACTGAATCTATATATCAAAATATTTTGAATAATACATTGATATCATACTATTGAAGAAATACATATACTAATTTGTGTCAATGTAGATACGCGTATATTGTAGAAGTTGTAATAATATAAGACGTCGATAATTTATTTGATTAATACGTATATAATATATATATATATGTATGTATGTATGTATGTATATATATATATATAAAATATCGTAATCAAAAGCTAATGAACCAAAAATTTATCATAATTTGAAAAATTCATTGATATTATTATGGGTTGAAGGAAATGTACTACTCGTGTTAATGTGATGATAAAATAACTAATTATCTTATTTATATATACATAAATTGTATTAAATTAATTGGATATTATTATAAATATTATAGCATTTATTAAAAAAATTAATTAATTAAAAATTAAGTTTAATTTATTAATTAGTTTATTAATTATAGTTTATTAAAATTTAATTTACCAAAACAGTGTAAAAACTGGCCACAAGTGGTCGGTTTTTCTGTTAATTTAAAAAAAAAACAAATAATAACCTGACCCGACCCGACCTGACCCACCCAAATAAATAAATTTTCCAATTGCTATATACATACACAAAAGAAATGGGAAACAACATACACACACAACATTACCTGTATACACACACAAACACACACGACACTCGAAATCAGTCGAACAAGTGCATTTTCATAGCAAATCTTGGTTTCTCCAACTCAAGTAAGTAAGAATGTGAGATTTGTTGACCTTATTTTGAGTTAACTTCACTTCATTTTGATTTTTGAAACCCTAGTTCTTATGTTTTGGTTGAAAATGGAGAAATTAGGGATAAACTTAAATGTAGTATGGATAGTGTGTGTTATCTTGCATAGAGCGGGTTGAATTAGCTTATTTGTGATCTTCTTATGTATGTTGAGTGGGTTTTTGACACTCGTTATGGCAAACGAGAAAAAAAGGTTTGGTTTTTATTTTTATTTTAGAAAAATTATTACCTTGTCATATCTTGTATCAAAAGAAAAATAGGACCTATGAAAAAATATATAAAGAATTATATCTTTGAGTGCCTAACTAGTTTGGATTCGAGGCATAGTTGATGATTGATTAATTACTTATTGGAGTAAGTGTTTTTTGAATTGGCTAGTTTGTAAGAAAGTGATCTGAATTTGGCGGAATGGATATGGAAGATTCATACAGCCGAACTCAATTAATTTGGTTTGTGACTGAAATTAATTGATTTGGTTCAATTCATTTGAATTAATGTTTTTGAATTAACTTGCTTTGTGGAAATTTCAGAAATGGGATAACTTTAGTTGGTCTAATTTGGATCTGGTTCATGTGCTTGTGATCAAAATTTAATTTTAAATTCTGTTGTGGATTGATTTGGTTCAATCTGGTTGAATGGGTTTTTTGAATTAGATTGCTTTGTGATTATTTTGATGAATGCAATAGCTTTAGTTAGCGCAATTTGGATCAGGTCATTTTCTTGTATCAAAATGGGGAAATTAAGGATAAACTGAAATGAGTAATATCTTGCAAAGAGTAGATGGGTATTTTGGAGAAAATTATAGTAGTCTATCTTTTAATTTGTTAAGCTCATTATTTTTTATGTTGCAGCTTCCCGTGATAGAATCTATAAGCAGATTGAAGCTTCCATTTTGAAATATCTAGAAATTAAGAAAAATATCAAAGTTATGTTGACATAGTGAAGTCGTATGGGGCCTTGTGCGATTCACTCTTATTGTTATCTTTCTTTCATTGTTCATATTGAAGTCTAGTGAAGCCGTGTGTGGCCTTGTGTGATTCACTAGGATTGTTCTTGACATCTTGTTGGTCTTGTTGTTGCTTGTTTCTTTATTGTGAACTTGATCATGTATCATTTGGCATGAAAGGTCAAGGCTTAGTTTTGAATGTGTAAGGACTTGGTAGGTATTTTTTTATTTTGAATGTGATTATATTTGGTGACTTGATAGGCTGAAAATGATTAAGTGTAGGGACTTTAAGGGTGACACGATAGGTTGAAAGTGGTTAAGTCTAGGAACTTTAAAGGGGAATTTTTGTTTTGAATGTGGTTTTGTTTTGAGACTTAATTGCTTGAAAATGGTTAAGTTTAGGGACTTTGAAGAAGATTTTTTTGTTTTGAATGTGATTTTGTTTTGAGACTTAGTTGCTTGAAAATGGTTAAGTGTAGGAACTTTAAAGCGGATTTTGTGTTTGGAATGTGGTTTTGTTTTGAGACTTTGTTGCTTGAAAATGGTTAAGTTTAGGAACTTTGAAAGGGATTTTGTTGTTTTAAATGTGGTTTTGTTTTGAGACTTAGTTGCTTGAAAATAGTTAAGTGTAGGGATTTTAAGGGGGATTTTTTTGTTTTGAATGTGGTTTTGTTTTGAGACTTTGTTGCTTGAAAATGGTTAAGTGTAGGGACTTTAAGAGGATTTTTTTGTTTTGAATGTGGTTTTGTTTTGAGACTTAATTGCTTGAAAATAGTTAAGTTTAGGGACTTTAAAGAGGATTTTTTTATTTTGAATGTGGTTTTACTTTAAGACTTAGTTGATTGAAAATGGTTAAATTTTTGTGACTTGATCTAATTAGTTGAATCTAATTGATTGCGTAGATGGAACCTGATTATAGCTGGATATATCAACAGAACAGTGATAATTGAATGGGTATTAGGGAGGAATTTGTTAAAGGTGTCAAAAGATTTGTTAAACATGATAAGACACTTGATATGTGGACATGTTATTGGGTTATTTGTTGTCCATTTGTTAGATGTGATGGGATAAATCTTGTAAGTAAAGAAGATGTAAAGGAATATCTTTATAGAAAGGGGTTTCACGAGGACTTTTTAAGATTTCATGGCATTTATGGGAATGTTGCGCAAAATAACTTTGTTTCTGGAGAAAGTAGTAGGTCTGCAGGGCATAATGAATATCAAGATACTAGGATGACAGAAATGGTGCACGATGCTTTTGGGATACAACACGGGGTTGAGTTTAGGGAAAATATTGATGATGTTCCTAATAGCGAAGCGGGTAATTTCTACAAAGAATTCCATGCTGCTAGTCATCCTTTGTTTGATGGGTATTTCCACTCTAGTTTATTTGTTGCTGTTAAATTATTAAGTATTAAATCTGACTAGAATATTGTTAAAGTAGGAATGGACTCAATGATAGACCTTATTAAAGAGTTAGTTGACCCCGGCTTGGAGGTTCCTAATTCTTTCTATAAGGCAAAAAGACTGGTGTCAAAGTTAGGTCTCTCCTTGGTTAGAATTGATTGTTGTGAAAATGGATGCATGTTATACTTTAAGGAAGATGCTAAGCTAGAGTTCTATAAGTTTTGTCAGCACTCTCGATATAAGCGCGGTTCTACTGGAAATAAAATTGTTATTAAGGCTATGCATTATTTAGCTCTTATACCAAGGTTGAAGAGGTTGTATACTTCAAACAGCTCAGCTCCTCATATGGGATGGCACAGTGAAAATAGAAGGCCCATTGGTGTTATGTGCCATCCATCTACTGGAGGGGCTTGAAAGCATTTTGATGCAACTTATCCAGATTTTGCAGCTGAGCCACGAAACATTCGATTATGATTATGTGCGGATGGGTTCTCTCCTTTTTCAGTTGGTGGTGCGCCATATTCATGTTGTCTTGTATTTATCACTCTTTATAATCTTTCTCCTGAATTGTTGATGTCTAGTCCCTATATATTTCTGAATTGTGTTATTCCTGGCCCGCGTAATCCAAAAAGTGGAATAGATGTCTACTTGCAACCTTTGATTGATGAACTTCAAATTTTATGGCATGAGGGGGTTGAAACTGGGGACATCTCTCTTAAATAGAACTTTAATCTGTGTGCATGTCTAATGTGGACTGTTAATGATTTTTCTGCTTATGGAATGTTGTCTGGGTAGATGACAACTAAAAAACTGGCTTGTCCATACTGCATGGAAAAAACAAACTCTTTCACATTGAGACATGGCAGGAAAAATTTAGGGTTTGGCTGTCATCGTTGTTTCTTGCCACCTGATCATGCATTTAGGAGACTCAAGAATGTATTAAGAAGGAATAGAAGGGAATATGATGGTTCACCTCCAAAGATGTATGGTCATGACGTCTGAAAAATAGTTCAGGATTTTCCTCAAGCCAGCGAGGAACGATTGTACAGGCTTGATGGATATGGCGTTTCGCATAACTAGACTAAGCAAAGTATATTTTGGGAGTTAGAATATTGTCCAGATAATTTACTTACACATAATGTTGATGGCATGCATACTGAGAAGAACTATTTTGACAACTTGTTCAACATAGTTATCGATGTCACCGGCAAAACAAAGGATAATCCTAAGGCCAGACTTGACTTACTAGAATATTGCAACCACAGAGAATTACACTTACAGCAGGGGCCCAACGGCAATGTTCTTAAGCCCAAGGCTAGTTTTACATTCAAGTTGGACAAAAAGCGTCAAATATGTGAGTGGGTTCAAAGTTTGAAGATGCCCGATGGATATGCCTCAAATTTGGAAAAGAGGATTAATATGACATAAGGAATCTTGCATGGAATGAAAAGCCATGATTTTCATGTTTTCATAAAACAATTACTTCCAATTGCTTTTATTGGTTTACCTGAAAACATATGAAAACCAATAGCAGAGATCATTTTGTTCTTCAAAGACTTATGTGCCACCACATTAAAAGAAGAAAATCTGGCGTGAATGGAAAGTAATATTGTTGTTATCACCAACAAGCTGGAGAAGATTTTCCCGCCAGCGTTCTTCGATGTGATGGAACATCTTCCCATTCACCTTGTGCACGAAGCTCGGCTAAGTGGTCCAGTTCAAACTAGGTGGATGTATCCATTCGAACGGTAAGCATTTGCAACATATTTTAATTTATACATATCTTTTTTACATATAGTAAACATCTAACCTTAACATTGAACAGGGAAATTAGAAAATTAAAAAGGGGTCCCAAAAACAAACATAGGGTGGAAGGCTCTATAGTCGAGGAATATCTTGCAAGAGAAACTTCTCAATTTTGTTCATACTACTTTAGTGATGAAGTTGCTTGTTCAAGAAACCGACTGAATCATCATCAGGACGATGTGAATGAGCCTCATTTGCAACCGATATCAATTTTCAATCAGTCTGGTTGTAAGGCTAAAAAGACCATACCTCATCGGCTTACTCCCACGGAGCGTAAATCAGCAACTTTGTATGTCATGCTGAATTGCCCGAAAATTGAGCCCTTTTTTAAGTAAAGAGATTAAATTTTAACATATCATATTTGTTTACTCATTCCCTAAAAGAAACTAATTGTGTTTCCCATGTGGGATGTTTAGTTCATTTAAGATTCAATTCCATGAAAATCAAGTGTATGCATCCTTTGCAACGTGGTTTAAAAATAAGGTTCGTAAGTGTATTAATATTTCTACAAAGTTTAAACATTTACATATTCCTCAACTAAAATAGATATATGTATAATATTTTTAGGTGCACCATTCACCAAATGCAGCCGCATACGATCAGCTCTTGAGAGATATTTCTTTAGGTCTAGTTGAAGCTAATGCAGTGTCCCAATACAAAGTAAATGAGTTTAAATTTTCCACCGAACAACACTCCAGAACAAGGAAAACAAACAATAGTGGTGTTTGGGTTAAGGGTGATGATGATGTTGATTACTTTGGCATCACACACGAGATCTTAGAACTGGAGTATGCTGGTTTTCCAATAAAAAAAATTGTCCTCTTTCGATATAAGTGGTTTGATCCAAGCACAAGAGGCACAAGAGTACATAGGGAGCATAACATAAGCACAATAGCTCATATCCTATTTACGATCGATTTGTTCTAGCGCAAAATGCTAAACAAGTGTATTATGCTCCTTATCCGTTGCGCAATGACAAGTCTGATTGGTGGGCTGTAATCAAAACAAAGTCTATAGGTTGGGTGGAAGTTGAGAATGTGCTGGAGACTGCGTATCAAAATGAAATGCAGATTAATCACTAGCTAGTGGACATTGAATTAATGGATGGTTTGAATCACCCAAAAAATATAATTAAAGAAGTTAATATTGCGGAAGAAGAGGTTGAGTAGGTAGGAGATGAGGAAACCTTTGAAGAGGGTGAATGGTTTTGTGGAGAGTCTTCAGAAGAGGAGCATTAGTTGTGTAGGTTGTATTTATTATGTATTGATGTCTTTATGATTTGTACTATATATTTACCTTTATGCTTCTTGTTTAAGATTGATATGAAATATACAGTTTTACTTTGTTGTTTCCACTTTTCCACGATTTACATAGTAATAAAAATATTTTTGTCTATATCTCGTGTTGTTAGAGCTATTTTAAATATGATTTAGTAACTTGAAATTATTTACTTGGAATGTTTTCTTATACATTCATTTTGTAGTAACTAACTACTTGTTAACTTAACATAATTTAGATGTTAGGCAAAGGTGACAAAGGTAAGGAAAAAGTTGATACTACGAAACCAAAAAAGAATACACAACCTCCACCTTTTAGACGACCGACAGACATTCATATATCTGAGGGTCGTTTTGCTGATGCGCCAGCACGACCCTCATATTCTAGGTCATCCAAGGATTCGATACCTACTCCTATGCATGTGGGGCCACTACATAGGTCTGCACAGACTCATTCTGCTGCTATGACCGTGCCACTACCAGCACGGTACTATCAGACAACCGTTGGCTCCTCCAGACATGTACCATTATTGATACCCTCCTGCAGCAGTCACGCAGCTTCGCACAGTGATTCTGCTGGATCTATTGGGTTGTTGGATCTTCTACTTAGAGGCACTCCATCTGGTGCTTCAGATCCACCTACGCCAGTGCATCCACCATCACTTACTAGGCAGCCAGGATACAAAGACGATTCTAGATGGATTTATCTTATTCCAGTTGCGAGAGGGTAAGATTTTTAAATATAATAACGTTACTCATTTTTTCATTACTATATTATTATACTCTATGAAATTACTATTTGATCTTGTGTTATAGGTTTAGGCCGGATGTTGGAGTTGGACAAAAGGCGCGAATATGCATTACTCGGCACTTCAACGGCTACTAGACCAGCTGGCAAAATATTCCAGAACTTGACAGGGAGAGAATGTTTGAAGAATTTAAGGTGAGGATTTAACTTATCTACTACTCATTACTCCCTCAGTTTCATAATAAATGAATTGTTGAATTTTGACACACATATTAAGGAAAAAACATTAAAGACATAAATTTTTTAACACAACTTTCTATTTTTATCTCAAAAAAAAAAAGAAAAAGTTGACCTTGTAATACCTTTTCAAAATTTAATTGGTTGTCAAATCATAAGGGCAAATTTGAAAAAAAAAATTCAATGATTCACTTATTTTGAAACACCAATAAATAACCCAACATTTCACTTATTCCGAAACGGAGGGAGTAGCATTTTGTTAGAACAAAAGATTGAATATTATATTTTTGTTGTAGAAATTTTACTGGTGGGATGATGCAAATACATTTCTTATAAATAAGAACTTTTTCATAAGATGTAGAGCTAGATTTAACAATCTCTTGGATTATGCCCGAAAGAAAATGGTAAAACCTAAGTGGATTCCTGAAGGCGCATGACAACTGTACATTCGCCATTGGAGTAACACAAAATACAAATTGTTGAGTGACAAAGGAAAGAAAGCCCGGGCATCATCCAAGGGTGGCTCCCTACATACTCCGGGTGCCGAAAGTACTCTTGCTGTGAAGGAAAAAATGGTAAGTAACTTTTACAGTGTGAATTGTTTATTTCTATTTAAATTTATTTATTATTTGAACATTGATATATAATGTTTTCATATGCAGGAAAAAGATAAGGGTAGGCGAATACCAATTGATGAGCTATTCGAGGAGACTCATACGAAAAAAGAAAGGAACCGACTGATGAAGGTGTCTGAGTTGAAGCTCGTGCAAAAGTTGTCCATGTAAGAAACAAATTTTGAATTATAACTACGTTAATATTTTTTAACTTTCAGTGTTAACTTTACTTTAAATATAGGACGAATATACGCGTCTTGTTGCTGAGTATCGTAGTAGTCAGCCTCCTGAAAGTCAGGGTGACCTAATACCCGAGCATGTAGAGCAGGAGGTATGGACAAAAGTTGTGGGTCCTGTAAATAGAGGTCATTTCTATGATTCCACACAAAATTTTTTGGCGATAATATTAGGTCTTCATCCGGCGATGCATACTCTAGCTCTTCAGTTGATAGAGAAACCATTGAAAGACTACAAATATGGTTTCTCAACTCACTGAAGAGCTTGCTGAACAGAGAGAGAGGTTTGCTGAATAGAGAGAGGCAGAAGAAGACCGAGAAGGTAACAACATCACAAATCAAGATGCTGCAGTAGCAGTTCAGCTCTTTCATTCAGACTGCGGGGGTTATTTCTTCGTGTCCTGGTGATGCAGTTCGGGTTGCAAAAGGTCTAGGCCCCCTGGATGATTTCAGCGAGGATGATGATATGGAAGACGAGGACGAATTCAATGATGATGACTTTTAGTTTTTTTATTTTTGTATGTGTTGTATTTATTATTCAAACATTTTGTTGTTTGAAAGTATTGTTGTAGTTTTTTCATATTCACTTTTGTAGGAAATTTTGTACGTGTTGTAGACTTTTGAAAGTATTTCCGTTTAGTTTTTGGTTGTTCTTGCTGTTGTATTGATTTGGTTACTATTGTATTGGATTGTTGTTGTTGCATTGTGTATTTGGGTTTTGATTTTTATTTTCTTTTTTAAATTTCAGAACCGACCAAAAGTAGTCGGTTTTTCAATTTTTTTTCCAGAAAACCGATCACTTTAATTAATTAATTTAATAAAAAACCGACCACTTGTGGTCGGTTTTTTTTCCTGAAATTATTTTTTCCAATTTTAATAAAATAATATTGATTTTATAAAATATGTATATATTTTTTAAAAAAAAAAAACAACCACTTGTGGTCGATTTTTAAAAACCTACCACAACTTTACCGACCATACACTTTGGTCGATTTTTTGGGAAAATCGATCACATGTGGTCAGTTTTTGTGGTCGGTTTTCCCCTTGTTTTTAGTAGTGGCCATTCTTAGGCTTCAAAATATTAGCATACGACTGTTTGTCCATCGAATCCTCATTAACACAACTTCCTTTTTCATTAATAAGAATCTGATTGGGTTTTTCCGGAGGGTTTACCGCACCGCTGGAGGTGGCCATGACGGTCAGCTAGAGAAAAGTTTTTAAGGTTTAGGGTTTTTTGACTAACTAATCAACAAGTTTATGAATGGAACCAATGGCACCTAAAGGACACCTTTTAACTTTAGCAACTTTTACAGTCTCGGTTTCAATTTGGCTGGCAAATTAAATATATGGTGTTAGAATGATCGAGGGGAAGAATAATTGTATTGACAGAGGCAGATTCAATATTATTTAAACGTTACAAGTTTGAGTTTGGGATTAACCTCATCTCAATTCATTTGTTTTGTTAGATTCAAAAGCAATTATTACACTTAACTGATGGATTTTTAAACACATACAAAATTTGGCCCAAAATTATCCGAATTAAGATGAATGTATAAGTTATACACCAGATAGACCTATATGTTACAATAGGTAGGTAGGAATCTTATCTTAAAAGTATAGTATAGTTTAACTAAATAGAAGACAAAGAACAGTGTAGAAGGAGAAGGTACTGTAGAACTTTTGTACTTGACCATCCAGTGTGCGCATTTTCAGTGTAGTGAAGATAAAAGGAATATTTTCTGCCCCTCTTTGGATATGTAGCATTCAACTTCCAGTCCCACATTTCCACTATACCTTTTTTTCACTATTTTGTGCTGCCACTGCTTCTGCCACTGTCCATTCCTTATCCGTTATGAGTCAATTTGATTAGTTGAGTCAGAATTTGATAGATTAGACTTTAGAGTGGAGTAATTAATAGTCTGTGTGATCAAATTTTTACCGTAAAATACGTATTTTTGAGTAGTGGCATCTCTAGATTCTTCACCGTCAAAGGTGAAAATATTCTCCATTAAGAAGTGGCGCAGCCACATAGAGTTTAGGGTGGTCAATCAAACACCCTTGTAGAAGAATTATATTTTGTATATGAAGAATTATGCGAAATATATATAGATAAAAAATTATTTTTCATACATATATATTAATCTTGAAAATCCTTAACGAAATATCTGATTTCGCCACTACCACTAAGAAGCATTTTTTTCATCCATCAAAAGCTAGATGATTTATAACATTTTCAATATACCTTTGGGATTCTACAGCATGCGATACTATTTACTGACCTTAGCTAAATATCTTGAGAACCAATTATACTGGCCATTTTGAACTTATAGATGTAAATTAAGCTTTACTTTTTTCTAGGATAAAGCAGGAGAACCAATTTCCAGAAAGTAGCCGAGCATCCAATTTCATATCTAAAGTATTGCATGAAAATACTGTTTCTTAAAAATAGAACCGAAGAATCGAAAATGTGTTTCTACCTAATTTTCCTGTCATATCTATAATCTATAATATATTAAAATAGAGAAGACCTTTAGAAAAGTTATTTAAACTTTTTGCCGTTCAATAAAAGTATCCTCTTTACATAAAATCGTTTTTTCTCCTTTTCCACTTAAATTATTAAAATATTAAATATTAACTATAATAAATATTTAAAATTAAATGGAGAAGATTTTCTTATTATAGTTAAATACCTAAACTTATGGTATTTTTTTCCCCAAAAAATTCTCCAATACTCCCAAAAAAATAGGCTAATTCATCGTAGTAGTAAATTCTATTATAATTAAATTTTTACATTTATGGTAAATAGACTCCTTCATTGTATGATCAAATAGGACTCCTTATAAGATTTGTAATTCTTAAGATTTTTAGGAGGCTTTATTATTTCTTTTTTGGTAGAAGATACATCACAAAAACATCTACTCTTCTTTGTCTCGCTTTGTTCCGTTCTTAATTTATTTTCCTCATCAGTAATTCATGTTTGTTGGTTTTATAAAGTTTTAGATATTTCTATCCTCTCCAGACAATATACGAACAAGTATACATGATTCATCATTGATTTTTTAATATTCTTGAGCTGGTGAAGGAAGATTCATGTGTATTGTATGATTGAGGCTTTGTGCCGATTAACCAAGAATTTGAAGGTATGTGTACTGTCACACCCCTTTTTCACCGAAGGGTCTCGAAGTTGAAAGTTTTTCCAATTAAAGTGATGAATAGGGATTATTTTAGTTATAGAGTCGCCACTTGAAATTGAGTTATGGTGTTCCAAGTCACCTTATTGAATTCCTAATCAAAAGGAAATGACTCTTTGTTGGTATGCGAAAATAGAAGACCGGGTCAGAAATTATGTTGACCGAGAGGAAGGTGTGAGGCACCCCTCGAATCTCGTGGTTCTAGCACGGTCGCTTTTATTGACTATTACTTGACTTAAACTATTTTGAATAAATTATATTTTAAGGCCTTGATTCGCTCATTTTTAATATATTAAAACTTGTCTATTATTCTTGGATTAAACTGATATAAATTAACTTCATAGCAATCTTTGCCGAAGTGCAATATTGCATCCTCGAATTATTTTTAAACATCTCATAAAGATGCGTACGCCGAATTTTTAAATGAAACAAATATTTTTAAAACGTGCTTAAAGCTCATCTAATGTCAAAGGCATTTGTCTTGTCTCTTGTAAACTCGAGACAATTTTATCATATCAATTTTTTCACTTTTTCTTCCAAATTTTTCAACAAGTCTTGAAATTAATCTGCAACTCTTCTCTTTCCCTCACAAATGGGTTTTCCTCTCTTTTCTTTTATCACTAACAACAAGTTTTGAATAATACCGCGACTTATCTCAGTCATTCTCATCCTAATTAATTTGATTAAAGAGATCGAAGAAAATTGTCTAGGCCAGGAGAATATACATAGACATTTTTTTTATTACTCTTTTTTTATTTTTAGAACGACAAGAATTGATTCTACAATTGACGAACAAATCTATAATATATTAAAAGTGTGAAGACCCTTAGAAAAGTGATTTGAACTTTTTGCCCTTCATTAAAAGTCTCTTCTTTAGACAGAATCGTCTTTTCACTATTTTCCTCAAATTATTATTTCGTTATTATTAATATTAGAACTTTGAAATTAATTAAAATCCTTATTTAGTTAGGAAAGAAAGTTCTAAATTAATTCAAAACTTACCTTATATGTAATTTATTAATAAATTAAATAAATAAAAAATAATTTTGATATGAATTGAAAAGAATAATAAAAAAAATGTCTAAAGCAAAAAAAAAAAAAAAGAACAAAAAAAGGAAAATACACAAATGGAAAGAAAGCTAAATTGAATTAAAAAGAAAGAAAGAAAACGTGTGGAGGAAAAAAGGAAAAAAACAAAAGAAAAAAGAAAAACCAATCAAAACATGAAAACAAAAAAATCACAAAGGCTAATTTATTACATTAAATAAATACAAATTAAATTGACAAAGAAGGAAAGTAAACTAAACCTCAAATTTCTTATAAATTGAGAATTCTTCCTTTTTACAATAATACGTCGACAATATAGTTCTCAAATAATTTTTTTCTTTATTATCGTTGTTCATAAATTTGATATTGATTTAAGGTATGTTTCTAAAATTTTTGTTTTTGATGTTTACAATCTTGATAATACCTATGATTAAAGAAATAAATTTGCTTGTGATTTGAGGTAGTTTTCTAAAATTTTAAATAGTATGTTCTTGAAGTTTATAACAAATCATCATGTGTTCGTGATAGACAATTGCTCATTGAGAAGTTTTTGGTGAAATATTAATAGTATTTATGATTGAAGAGACAATTTTTCTTGTGATTTGAGGTAGCTTTTCTAAAATTTTAGTATATTTTTTATGTTATAAAAATAAATAATCATGCATTTTTGTTAGACTTCTACTAATTCAGAAGTTCTCTTTAATGATTTTTGTATGTTCTTGAAGTTTAAATAATAAATTATCATCTATTCTGAATAGGTAATTGATAACTGAAATGTTTTTTGTGATTTTTTTATAATTACTTATATATAATAAATAATTTGAAATTGACTTATTTATAACTTTTACCAAATTCTTTAGATTATATTTCATCATAAGAAATTGGTTAGCCACTCTAATTGTATACAGATTTCTTTTTTTTTTCTTTTATCCTCGTGAGATATTAGGAGATTTAGTTAAATTAATAATCTAGCTTTTAGAAAAGTACTAACTGAATTGAATTCTAATGATATCAAATAATTTTATTCAAAAATAAGATTAAAAAAAGTGAAAGTAGAATTTTAATCCAATGACTATATATTTATAATATAATAGGCATGTTTATTTATTAATCAAGATATATTTATAGTTTACATGTCGTAGATGAATTTACATGTGGTAGATGAATTTACATGTGGTAGATGAATGTCGGTCGGCTTTGAGAATTTTTTTAGATAAAGGTTAGGTTTAATTGTATTGTATTTATATCTCTGTTTTGAGAATTTTTTCGTGTAAAGGTTAAGTTTAGTTGTGTTATTATTATGTTATTTTATCATAGTTCCCAAGTGGTAGATGAGTGTTAGACGATTTAAAGGAAAATTTTGTGTAAAGGTTAGATTTAATTATATTATTTTAATGTCTATATCATCGCATTGTTTTGTTGCAGTTTATAGGTGGTAGATGAATGTCGATTGGTTTTGATAAATTTTTTTTTGTAAAGGTTAGGTTTAATTAATTAAATCTCCAAAAGATTTTGAATTTAATTATTGTATTCATATTTATTATTTAAACAAATAACCTATTTAGTACAACGTTTGAACTTGATAAACTGAGGTACACGTGCGAGGCGCGTACACCTAAACTAGTTAATATATATGCTTGACAAAATTACTTGATAAACCAAAATAACATAATCACATACCTGAAGTCAAATTTAGCAAAACTATCATCACGAAGTTAACAAAAAGAAATAATAATAATTAAATGATCATATATTATATTTAACAAACTTATTATGACTAAATTAACATGAATATAAATATATATATATATATATATATATATATATATATATATATATAAATATATATATAATCACACAATTTTCTTTTCTTAAAAAAAAAATTGTTGTCTTTTGTTAAAAAAAATAAAATATATATAAAAAAAAAATTGTTATTCCTTTGTTTTGTCTAATTTTTTTCCATTTTCTTGCTTTCTTTTCCTAAGGTTTCCTCTGGTCCTATGTTTCTTTTCTTGTTTTCCATTTTTTTAAGTGTGTGTGCATGATTTTTACGTGTGTGCATGCATGTTTATCTATTTTTTTAATTTTTTTTTTTTTGTAGTTTATAACAAAAGTACATACTAATTACTTGTAAATTAACACAATTTACATCTTTAAACAAAAATAACTTTAAATATTATCTCATTCTAAATTCAAAACCAATCTAATTAACATTATTTTGAAAAATAACACACGAGTTATAAATAAAGACGTAGACACAAACTAGATATAAATAACAAACTACACATAATAAATAATCTAAAAATCCATAAGAACAACATTAATCATGCTTCAATCAACTTAAAACTTATAAAATGATACAAAATGGATAAGAACCTGAAAGACGAACTGATTAAAGAAAGTACGAACAAGTCCGAAAACTCAAACAAGACCCCAAACTCAAACTGTAACTCTTTTTTTCTCTTTTCTGTTTTTTCACTCTTAGTTTTTCTTTGTTTTGTTTTTCCGTCCCTTCTCTTTACTTTTTTTTAAAAAAAAAATTGGTTTGTCTTTTTCTCTTCTGTTTTTCTTTTGCTTACTTTTCAAAGTCTCTTTCTTTTCTCTTTTGTTGTCTCCCGTGTTTTCTCTTTTTTTTTTGTTTTTTGTCTGTCCTCCGGTAAAAACTGACACGCACCCGATGTATACATCAAACTAATGTTATTTATCAAGATTATGTAATTAAATTAAGTAAAATACATATTGATTAATCATTATTAAGTAACATAAACTTTAAATTCAAACACATGGCATGCATGTATTGACTTGATGTATACACCGTATGCGTGTAAGTTTTACCGCCTGTCCTCCCTTCCTTTTTTTTTCCGTATGCATATACGTATTGTGTTATATGTAGTGTATAGGGTGGGAAGTTGAGGGAGGTTGAGAGAAATTAGGGGGTGGTTGGGTAGTTTAGGATAAGACTTATCCTTTTTTTAAAATAATAAATTGAAATAACTAATAAAAATAAAAGAATATTAATTTTTATATTTTATGAAAAGATATTAAAAGTTTATAAATAATTTAAATTAAATATAATTAAGATAATACTAAAACTAGTAGCCTATTATTAAAAATATATATATTTTTTTAATTTTTTGTTTGTATAATTTTAAAATAAAAAATAAATAAAAAATTTCCAAAATGTAACTTTATTTATTTATTTATTTTCAAATAAAATATATTAAAAATGAAATAAGGGCTAAAATAAATATTGGATAAAATATAAATATTTAATGTCAAAAAATATGTTAAAATTCAGGGAGGGACAAAAATTACGTGTCTACATTTTGCCCCTCTTTGTGTGAAATCTCGAAGAGTTTTCATACCAAGAAGTAGACGAAGAGGTGATTTTTTATCCTCCAATTATTTGAAAAGTGAGGATAAAATAAAAAAATGTGATCGAGTCCTGATTTTGGAACGCCTACATATCCCGGGTTATAAAGGAATCAGGTCACTTGTAGTTCAAAGGTAAAATGGCGAGAGGACGAGTTAGAGGTTGAGTCAGGTTCCGTTGAATTTTCGGTTCACAACTTCTTGCTTTTACATTTAAATAATAACAAAAATAGAAAACGAAGATAAAAGTAAAAGATCCTATCTATGCAACTACCTTGAATCTTGACTTGGACTTGAAAATCTTCAACTTATTCTTCAGGAGGGCTCCTGAATTTGCAACTGATAATATTCACCCTATTCTTCAGGCGGGCTCCTAACTTAAACTGATAATATTCACCCTGTCCTTCAGGCAGGCTCCTGGATTTACAACTTCTTCACCCTGTTTTTTAGGCGGGCTCCTGGACTTACAACTTTTTCATCATGTTCTTCAGACGGGCTCCTGGATTTACAACATCTTCACCCTATTCTTCAAAAGGGCTCCTGACTTGTTATTTCTTTACCCTGTTCTTCAGGCAGGCTCCTGACTTGTTATTTCTTCACCCTGTTCTTCAGACGGGCTCCTGGACTTACAACTTCTTTAACTGTTCTTCAGGCGGGCTCCTGACTTATTACTTCTTCACCTTGTTCTTCAAGCGGGCTTCTGACTTGCTATTTCTTCACCCTATTCTTCAAGCGGGTTCCTGACTTATTATTTCTGACTTTGCAAATATGTTCCTGAACTCAAAATAAAAGGTGAAACAAAAAAATAACATCTCATTCTTCAAAAGGGTCCTGTCCCCATTCTTTAGGAGGGTCCTGAGCATAAAAATAAATGTCCATTCTTCAGGAGGGTCCTGAGCATAAAATAAATTTCTATTCTTCAGGAGGGTCTTGTCCCATCCTTCCGGAGGGTCCTGTCCCATTCTTCGGGAGGGTCCTAACCATAAAATAAATTCCCATTCTTCAGGAGGGTCCTGAGCAAAAAGTAAATTCCCATCCTTTACACACGCTTTTTCATTTTTCAACATTTTTATTTTTTTGTTTTTCATTCTTTTTCTTTTCTTTTTTTCCCCAGTTTGTATTGAAAAAATTTATGCGTGTCACCAGATCTTAATGTTTTGGAAAATATAGTGAAAGAATAATCGAAGCCTGAAATAGCTTTATATGTTCGTCTTGCACAAAGTAAAATTTACCCTAACCAAGATCCAGCATCATGTGTTGTAACCATTCTTCTTCCATTGACAGAAGTGTTAAACTGCATCCTCTATCTGAAAATTTTAATGTGAAAAAGTACATCTCATCTCTGTTTCAAACAAAGAAAAATTGTGAGCTTTAAAACATGTGGTGGTTGGTTTGTGGTATTTGGCTTTTGAAGCGACCGCTCTTGCGTTTGTCATGCTCAACTCCTTTTTCAATCCTTTATAAATATTTATTGACTTGTCATACTTCCGCTCCCAAATTCTAACTACTGAGACTCTCAATTCAAAGCATATTTCTCTTGTATGATGTTTGTAGATTTAACTACAATATACCTTTTATCTTTTCACGAGTCCAAAATTGTCAAATCACAATCATTCTGAGTACTTTATTTTACTTTGAAATGTTATCTTTGTGCGTCGACCTTTTGTCTCACTTTGTACCATTGAAGAAGTTGGCAGCAAGTTTGGAGTCCTTTCTCATTAGACTTGACGCGAATTTGGCTCAAAAACACACAAAAGATGACAATAATTTTTCATTTGACGAGAAGGACATAAAGAATAAAAAATCAAAATAAAACAAAAAGGAAAAGACAATAAGCATCTCTTTTTCAAAATAAAAAGGAAAACTTATCTGAATGTGCAAACCGATTTTGGTGATTATGACATGCATTTTGAATCAAACAACCAAATCTACCCACATCAATCATTACAAATTTTTCCCACTTATTGAGTTTGAAATGGAGCCATTCTTGAACATGATCCTTCTAGATCACAATCCTCCTTCGGCTAGTGGCACTTCAATGAATTTTCGCTAATAAGCCTATCTCGTTTTCATTTCTTTCTCGACTCACAGTCGCCTTATGGCACCCATAGGGATTTTCACCAATAAGACTCTCTCATTTCATTATTCTCACAACTCACTGTCACCTTATGGTGCCCAAGAGGGTTTTCACCAATAAGACTCTCTCATTTTCATTTTCACTTTTTTATATTATCTATCTTTAAAGAAAAATAACACCCAAAATATGAAATATCATGCACCCATAACATGTTTAGCCTTGACATTCTCAAAGACTGATCTAAAGGTCTTTCTTTGGTTATAACTTGGCTTTTGAAAATGGTTAGAAAGAAAGGGCGGCATGAGGCTAAAAAATTTACATAACATTGGGTGAAACATACAACTTTTGGAATTGACTCTTTAAGAAAATAAACATTTGCCCCAGTTTCATTTCATTCTGGGTAACTTAATTCTCTTTTAGTAAGACCGAACCTTGGAGTAGGGCTACCTACGTATCTTGTCATAGCAAGAATCAGGTCAAACGTAGTTCATGACATCTTGTTCTTTTGCTTGATTTTTCTTTCTTCTTTTTTTTCCTTGATTTTGTCTCTCTTCTTCTTTTTTTAGAGAGATTTTTTCCGACTCTATTTCTTTTCTTGACACTTTTTCTGACTCTATTTTTTTCTTGACACTTTTTTTTTAATTTTTGCAGACTTTATTTTGATTTCAAAAGAGGTGTATGAAAGAAAATAAAATTAAAGCACAAAGGGGATAACAAAGGATGACACAACATTTGGATAGAAGAATGAAATGCCTTCGTCATATCAATTCTTAAAAATGCAAGTACATAACATACAATGAGAGAGTGCAACATAAAAATCATGCACATCTTTTCAACATTGACCTTGACTGAGCAAGTGCACATGTGCCACTTCTTTTAAGCTTATGAAATATATAGGCCCATTTGTGTTGTACTCTCCTCACAACGGATGACTTTTTTTTCTGATCGTTGAGACTATAGATCCTCCGATTAATCTTCATTCAAAATGCTTGAGATGGACCTTCTCATTCATAATCAAGTTATTTTCTGATTCAAAAAGTGATTACCTCAATCCATTCAAATGAGGCTTTAATTCGGTCTTCAAACATCCCAATACTCTTATTTTCTTATATAATTTTCTTTTTTCAATTTTAACTTCTTGGCTCAATACTTTAGGATTAGATTGGATTTAAAGATTAGTCTGTGAATTCAACATGCATATTACATCACTAGAATCACCATAGAAAGAACTCTCTAAAGAAAAGAAAGACAACCAAACAATATATAATGAAAAATAAAATAAAAATATATAAAAAGGACACACATTTGTTGAAAGAAAGATAGAAGGATTTGAAAAGAAATGATAGTAAAATAAGACAAGATAGATCCCAAACTCCAACCCTAAAATAATTCAGGTAGTAGAAAGAAAAACAAAGAAGACTACCAAAAATCCTTCCTCGTGGGGAGCAGATTGGCTTCTAAATTTCCAAACTTAATATTTTAGCCACTGATTCGCACATCGTCCTTAGTGGAGTTTCCACAATCATTGCTACATCGTCTGTTTTTTTTTTTGAATCCAATCATTTTGAATTTATCACCGTACAACTCTCTCCAAAATAAGCCATCAACAGTTTCTCTTTCCCCCTACTCCTCTTAATTGATTTCAAAACCTTTTTAGATGAGTCAAAGGATGACTATGACCCACATACATGTCCAACTTTGGTGTTTTAGAGTTTATAGGCAAGTGACCATTGAAACATGTACAAATCCTTGTGAGAACTCTCTTTTTCACTCTTAGTATTTGCATGTTTCTCATATTTTGCTCTAAATTTCTCACTTTTCAGGTCATTTCTTTTTATTACTCATTTCTAACAATCTACACCAACTCATCTCAGATCCTATATCATTTTTTGTGGGTCATCTTACCTATTCTTTGGATATTACGTTGTATGGGTGAGATGCAAATTTAGCCACAAACCAACCACTAAATATTATTTAGATTTTGGAGAAAACTCATGTGTTAGAGTTCAAGATTTTTTTAAGACCACCGAATTCATGGAGGACTGCCTACGTATCTCATTAATATGAGAATCAAGTGTAAGTAGTTCTTGAAATATATGTCGTACAAAACTCAACCTCAAGACCCCTAAAGGTTCAGGACTGTTCAGATTTATATATATTTTTATTTTGTAAAACTTAGCCTCATGATCCCTAAAGATTTTGGGCTATTAAAATATATGCTTACATATTTTATTACTTTATAAAAATTCAGCTCATGACCCCTAAAGGTTCAGGCTATTAAGATTTGTATTAAAAATTAAAATTGAGGATAAGAAAAAGAAGAAAGCAAAAATAATATTATTAATGAAATAGTCATTTATTTCATTCATCATTTTTTTTCAAAAATATCTCTCAATAAATTAGAAAATTTTTATTTTACAAGACAGGGCCATATCCTGGAAAGAATTTCCTATGTATCCCACTAAAAAGTGAGAATCGGACCCTTGTAGTTCATGAAGATCTTGAAAAAAACTACGTATATTTTTTAATCTCTTTGAAAAGGATATTATTAAATTTGAGGACAAAATCTTTTCTTTACATTTTGCCAAGTTGCCTAAAAGTCGGTCAACAATCAAATGACCTTTCAAATAAATGTCAAATAACACGTAGGATGCACATGTTGGTCAAAAGAGGGACACCTGTCCTAGACAGACCCGGCCCCTGTACCGAGTCTCGCTAAGTCAAATGCATATGATGCAAATAAAGCATAACCTAATATGAATAACCAGAATCTAAGTTTTCAGTTCTTCTAAGTTTAAGCCTAATAAGGATAGGTGTCTAGAATAGCTTACCAGAGCGGACACTCGAGTCAGAGAGGGACAACTTGTTCGGTAGCAATGCTACTCCACCTTCGTTATCGATCCGAACCCCGCCTAACATGTGTGACTATAATCCTTTACCAGGTGTCTTGATACTCCAGCTATCTCAAAAAGAAAGTAGGATGTATGCGTTGCATTTCTTCTATCCTATTTCAGAGACTCGGAGGGGGTGCGCAAGAGAAGACAGTTTATAAATACAGTTCAACAATATCAAAGCGATAAATAAGCAACAAGTAGCATATTAGGACAACAAGCACAATAACAAAATAATTAAAGCAAGTAAAAGTCAGTATTAAAAGCTCGAATTCTGGTTATCCCCAGCAGAGTCACTAGAGATGTCATACCCCTTTTTCGCAGTGGGGTCTCGAAGTTGAAGGGTTTTTTCAATCAAAGTGATGAATAGGGATTATTTTAGTTATAGAGTCGCCACTTGAAATTGAGTTATGATGTTCCAAGCCACATTATTGAATCTCTAATCAAAAGAAAATAACTCTTTGTTGGTTTGCGAAAATAGAAGATCGAGTAAGAAATTCTACTGATCGAGGAGAAGGTGAGAGGCACCCCTCGAATCCCGTGGTTCTAGCACGGTCGCTTTTATTGACTATTACTTGACTTAAACTATTTTGAATAAATTATGTTTTAAGGCCTTGATTCGCTTATTTTTAATATATTAAAACTTTTATATTATTTTTGGATTAAACCGATATAAATTAATTTTATAACAATATTTGTCGAAGTGCAATATTGCATCCTCGAATTATTTTTAAACATCTCATAAAAATGCATACGCCGCATTCTTAAATGAGACAAATAAAACATGTATAAAGCTCATCTAATGTCAAAGACATTTATTTTGTCTCTTGTAAACTTGAGACAATTTTATCTTATTAATTTTCTCACTTTTTCTTTCAAATTTTTCAACGAGTGTTGGAATTAATCTGTAACTCGTCTCTCTCCCTCACAAATGGGTTTTTCTCTCTTTTCTTTTATCAATAACAATAGGTTTTGAATAAAACCGCGACTTATCTCAGTCATTCTCACCCTAGTTAATTTGAATAAAGAGATTGAAGAAAATTGTCTAGGCCAGGAGAATATGAATAGACATTCTTTATTTTTTTTTACTACCCATTTTTATTTTTAGAATGACAAGGATTGATCCTACAATTGACGAACAAATTAATATATAAGCTTGACAAAATTACTTGATAAACCAAAATAACATAATCACATACCAAATTTAATTAATAAAGTCAAATTTAGCTAAACTATCACCACGAAGTTAACAAAATAATAATAATAATAATTAATTGATCATATATTATATTAACAGACTTATTATGACTAAATTAACATGAATATATATATATATATATATATATATAAATTGCTATTCCTTTGTTTTCTCTAATTTTTCTAGTTTCTTGCTTTCTTTTCCTAAGCTTTCTTCTGTTCCTATGTTTCTTTTCTTGTTTTCCATTTTTTTAAGTTTGTGTGTGCATGATTTTTACGTGTGTGCATGCATATTTATCTATTTTTTTATTTATTTTTTGTAATTTATAACACGAGTACATACTAATTACTTGTAAATTAACACAATTTACATCTTTAAACACAAATAACTTTAAATATTATCTCATTCTAAATTCAAAACCAATCTAATTAACATTATTTTGAAAAATAACGCATGAGTTATAAATAAAGACGTAGATATAAACTACATATAAATAACAAACTACACATAATAAATAATATAAAAATTTATAAGAACAACTTTAATCATGCTTCAATCAACTTAAAACTTATAAAATGATACAAAATGGATAAGAACCTGAAAGACGAACTAATTAAAGGAAGTATGAACAACGTCCGAAAACTTAAACAAGACCCCAAACTCAAATTCTAACTCTTTTTTTTTCCTTTCTGTTTTTTCACTCTTAGTTTTTCTTTGTTTTGTTTTTCCGTCCCTTCTCTTTACTTTTTTTTTTAAAACTTTTTTTTGGTTTGTTTTTTTCTCTTCTGTTTTTCTTTTGCTTACTTTTCAAAGTTTCTTTCTTTTCTCTCTTTTGTTGCCTCCCGTGTTTTCTCTTTTTTTTTTTGTTTTTGGTCTGTCATCCCTTCCTTTTTTTTCTGGGTGCGTATGTATTGTGTTATATATAGTGTGTAGGGTGGGAAGTTGAGGGAGATTGAGAGAAATTAAGGGGTGGTTGGGTAGCCAATTGTAGGGGGTGCGGATAACTTGTGTGGTAAAATAGATCTATTATAAATACAATGGATCTATTTTTATTTGTGTGTGGATATTTCTTAACTTCTCTAAATATTTTTTATTTATTTTTATTTTGAGTTTATTTATGTTAGTGTTATCGGTATTCATATCTTGGGGGGTGATTATATGGTAATTGGTTAAATACTTTACTATAGTATTCTTTATTTTTTTTCCTTTAGTTTTTGTAATTCTTCTATATTATTTTGAAGGTATTCTAAATATTCTATATCTTTTGTTTCAAAATATCCAATTAGATTATCTTTCATAAATTTTTCTAATAATATTATTTCTTCCATATTTTCTCTCTAATATTTTATTTTCTTCTAGCCGAACTTCTAGGATAATATTATCTTCTCCATTACGTCTCGAACATTGATGATCTGGATATTTGTGTCCAATTATCTTGTAATATCTTGTCAATAGTCCATCTGAAATAAATCCTCTCTTAATTGCTCTTGTAGTAGATTATTTTTCTGATTTAAGTAATGTCATTATCCATTGTCTAACATCTTCCATATCTGTTTGTCATAGTTCTTTTGAATTTGAATAAATCATCTGATGGTCCCTTAAATAATAGCTCCATATTCGGTTTCCATTGGTATAATTGTTTGCTAGTTCTTGAATAATTGTAGCTAGTCCAATAAGTCATTTGTTTGCATAAAAATTAGGTATCTCGATTCTGGGTATCCCTGGCTGCTGCACAATATCTTCTGGTATAATCATATCCCTGGTTAATCCTATTTTTATAACTTGTATAACTGGTTTTATCTTGTCGTATAATATCTTTGTTGATGCAGTATAACACTTTATATAAAATAGATTTCCTTTGGTTACTCTTTTATAGGTGTTGAATATTTTTGTAATTCTTCCATAGCTGATAGTTCTTCTCCATCTTGGGTGTATATGGTATTTAATAATCCATAATCAAAATAGGTTTTTATTAAGCTTGGGTTGGTTTTGGGTAGTGTAATTAGCTTGTTGTGACCTTGCAATCTTTGGGTTATATAGTTTGTCTTGGGTTCTTTGATATCTGTTGCTCTAGGGTTAAGGTTTAAAAAAGTTTATACTCGGTAAATATTTTCTATGTATTTTTGGTCTGTATAGTTATAAAAATTTTTATCTTGGTTCAAACTATCTCGATATGTGGTAATTTATGGGGGTATGTTCAAGAGGTCTTTTTGTATTTTTGATGTAAATGGTTTTTCAAATGTCTTATTTAAATTCATATTCTGGTATCTTTGTTCAATAACTTCTTTGCTTGTACCTGCAATTGTAGATTGATAAACGTTATGGGTTTTACGAAGTGTCTCAACGTCTCCTTCTAGCTCTGAAATTTTAATATCTTCCGATCGACATAGCTCTGCACACTGCTGAGTTAGCTAATTTGTAGCTACAGTCTTCAGTTTATCTTCATTAGTCTTTAGCTTTTCTATTTCATTACTCATACTGTCCACTTTCATTAAAAGGGTAGTTAGGGTTTTGAATATCTTTTCTAAAGCATCATCTTCTATTATATCAGTCTGTGTAGCTTTGTCTTGATATGTAATCTGCAATAACGTTTTTGTTAGTACTAATTAGTTCAATTGTAAATGTAAAATTTAATATATTCAATACTAGTCTCCGAATCTCTTTTGTTGTAACTGAATTTTGTATTTTCTTTGTTAGCCACCAACGTACCTGTGTATTATCTGTTCGTACAATAAACTTGTTATATACAATATATGGCTAAAATGCTAATAAACATTTATATAATGAGCATAATTCTTTTCTATTTATTTCCTATTTTATTTCTGTTTCATTAAACGTTCCTAAATAATATTTACAATGATGTTCTATTTTTCATTTTCGTACCTATATTTAAGTACTCCTCGATAACTACATTCACTAGCATCTGCTTCTACTATATATATAAATTTTCTATTTTCGTCTGGAAATTGTAATTTTGGTAATTCTTTACTAAGTGTTTTTATTTTCTGGACTTGTTTTTTATCCTCTTCGTTATAATTATATTCTACATCCCTTTTTAATTTTTTCTGTAAAGGCTTTAGATTTTCTGCTAATTTTGGTATATATTCCCTTACTTGGTTTACTAATCTCAAAAACGATTGTAATTTCTTTTTTGTATCTAATTCTTCTTTCGAATTTATTATTTTTTGTACTATATATTGTTGCATTTTTACTCCACTTTTATCTATTTGTATTCCTAAAAACTTTATCTGGTTTTTCATAGTTTCAGCTTTCTTTTCACTTAGACTTATTTCCGATTTTTCTATTATATCTGCAAATTGTTCTAATAATTTTAAATGTTTTTCTTTGGTTTTTGTATATAATAGTATATCATCTATGTATACTATACAATTAGGCAATTGTTTAAAATAATTATTCATAAAATATTGATATCTACCTGGTGCATTCTTATATCCAAATGGTAGTACATTCCATTCATAAAATCCTTGTGGTACCGTAAATGTGATTAATTCCTTAGATTCTTCTTCTAACTTCAAATGGTAAAATCCTGAGTTACAATCAAATTTACTAAAGTAATTATATCCTTGTATTTATCTTATTTTTAATATCTTATTTGGTATTGGGTAATTATATGTCATAGTTTTTGCATTTAGATTTCTATAATCAATAACCATTCTACTTTTTCCTCTTTTTTGTTCACTATGTTTGTTTACTATAAATGCTGGACTATTGTGTTTACTATTACTTTTTTGTATATATTGTTTTTCTAATAATTCATCTATATGCATTTTAAATTCTTTTAGATCGTCAAAATTATATGTTAATGGTTTTTGAGTTATTATGCTATTTTTATCTATTAATTCATTTTTATAGTAGTTTTATGTTTTTTCCATCCTTTTAATGGATCTTCACTATATAATTGTTCTAATTTTTTCTTAATTATTTCTATCTTATTTATTGAAAATATAGTTATTTCCTTTTTATTTATTGAAAATACGACTAGTTCTATTGTATCTTCAGTATTTTTTATATTTTCTAATTTTTGTGTAATTTTTTCACTTCCTTCTATCCAATCAGTTTTCTTTCTTATTTTACTAGTAACTCTTTTTGCTCTTACTTTCTGTTTACATGATGTTGTAAACAACCAATCTGTTCTAGTTATTATATGTGGGTATAATTTATCTAAAAACGACATTCCGAAAAGTATATCTTTTGATGTTAGCTCATAATTATAGATTTCCTTTATTGTTAATATTTTATCTCATACTTGTGTTTTTACATTCTTAGCTTTCTAATAATTAAGCTTCCTTCGTTATTAAATCCTTTAACTATTATTGGTATTTCTAATTTATGCCATTTACTTTTATGATAAACAATTATATCTTCATAAATTAGCTTCTGCTCCTGAATGTATCATAGGCGTATAATATCTACTGTAATACCCTTCTACTACTATCTTCATTAATACATATATTTTCATATCATGTTAAAGCTCTTCTTAAGAATAATTTCTCTCTGTTATATGTTATAGATAATTGTGTATGATCTATATTATATGGTTTTACTTATTCTAGCCATTTTATTGCTAATATTATGTTTGATTTTTGCATTTCTTCCTTTATTTCAAATTCTATTTTTATTTTTCTAACTCCTATTGTTATTTATTTTTCTGCTATATTTTTAGTGTTTATTAAGCTTCTTGGTATATCTGGGCATATATTATTGTCAGATTTTATTTCCTTATTTTTTACTAGATATCTTGCTATATAATTTTCTTCTTGTCCTGTATTTAAGATTATTAAATGTTCTTTTTCATTTATTGTTCCTGTTATGTAATATTGGTTTAAATTAGTTGTTGAACTTGTTTTATAACTTGTTCTTTTTTATGAACTTGATGATTCTGATTTTTCATAAGCTATTCTTTTTGTTGTACTTATTCTATCATTTTTTATTTCTAAATTTTCTTCTATATCTATGTCTCTATAACTATAATCATTATTATCAATTTGAATTTATTTGATTAATTTATCAGAGCCTATGCTGTTTAAAGTTATGGAAGTAGTATATATTTAGATTTATTTGATTAATTTATTATTTGATTAATTTATTAATTATGACTTATTTGATAAAATTAGATTTAGATATTCCCCAAAATATTATTTAGATGAATAACGTACAAAAATTATCAAAATATAAATAATTAAAGAAAATAATATTTGAAAAACGTAAAGAATTAAAAATAAGGATAGAAAGACTACAATATAATATAATTGCCGGAGTTAGTAAAAACTCAATAAATGCACAAAAAAAAGAAATATCAAATTTAGAATCAACAATAGATAGTCTAGAATATACATACCAACATGATCTATTAACAATTAAATAAAAATGAACAAAGAAGAATTTATAATAGATGAAAAAATATATGAAAATCATGAAGGATTAAAAATAAAAATAGTATTTTCTAATCTAGGAAGAAGGTATAAGAAAATAGGTGAACATTTATATTTAATGTTAGTAAAAAGAAGAATTAAAATTAGAAGATAAATTGGCAGCTATGGTAAGAATAGAAAAAGAAAATGAAGAAATAGACAGAAAAAAAAAAGAAATAGAAAAAATAAAACAACAAACTACAGAAGAAATATGAAAAATAGAAGAAACTAAAAATAGTGGGATTGCTGAATTAGAAAAATGCTACAAATGCTAAAAGATTTGTATGAAAAAAGACAGAAAGAAAAAGAAGAAAAAGTTATAGAACAAAAATTATTAAACGAGATAAATTAATTTAAAGAAAAATTAGAAATAAATACAATAGATGTTGAAGAAACAGATAATTATGATTCAAAAGATAGTGAAACATATACAGAAATCTTAACAAATACAAAAAATTTAGAAATCAATGAAAAACAAGAAGTAATTAATGAAGAAAACTTAGAAAATAGAAACACGGAAATAAATACTCTTGATAAAAAAGAAGATGAAGATATAATATCTAGAACATCAGAAATAAGAAAGCCTACATATTATAAGAATAAGTTTAAAAGATATAATCTAAAGGATGAATATGACAAATGGACACCAAAACAAATAGTTAATAAAAATTATAACTTTTTTGACTTAGATTGTGTAATAGAAACAGAAAAAATAATACAATTATGGATATGATATATGACAAAAAAATTATTAAATAATAATGTAAATATAACAGATGCACCAGAATATATAGAAAGAACACTAATAGGACCAGTGAATTCTGGTTTTCAAATCTAACTGAAAATAGTAAAAGGGTATTAAGAACTGATAAACCTACAGAAGAAACATCATCAACATCTACAACTAAATTAACACCTATAGAATTATTAAAAAAATATGAAATAGCTATAAAAGACGAATTTAGAAGCATGACAACAACAGAAGAAGAATAAAATAAAGAGAAAGATACAAATAGGAATTTAATATTAAAATTAGCAATATGTAATATGTGTTACATAGATGAATATACTTGTGCATTTAAAGAATATTATTATAAAGGAACATATAATACAAACGAAAGTAAAGAAATAAGAAAATTATATTTTAGTAAATTACTTGAACCATTTAGTTCAAAAATAATAAAAAGTTGGGATGAAGCTAAAAATAGTAGATACTTTAGGAGCAAGAATAAAATTTTTACAACAATGGTATATAAACCTATGTGAAAAATATAGAGAAGAAATAAAAATGGAAAAAATATTAATAAGAAACTTAGCATGCTGCAAAGATAAAATAGCACCTTAATTTGGATGCAAAGAAAGATATTATAAGAAAAGAAAAAGATATAAGAAATATAAGAAATACAAAAAATCAAAATATAAATATAAGAAACCAAGAAAAAGATATTATGTAAAAAATTGTAAACATAAAAGACCATATAGGAAAAAGAAATCTATAAAAGAATGTACTTGTTATAATTGCAAAAAATTATGACATTTAGCTAGAGATTGTAAATTACCTAAAAGTCCAAAAAATAAACAAATATCAGAAACAAAAATAGAAAATACAGAATATATGCAGATAGATTATATAGATTATGAATTAGAAAGTGAAGATAATATATATGAAATTTTAGAGAATGAAACAGATAATGAAATAGATAGTGAATTAGATGAATTAAATGACTGAAGAAGATATAAGAATAAACCAAATAACCGAAGAAGATATAAAAATAATAACAAAGGAAGAATATTTGAATGAAGAAGAAACAGATCAAAAAATAATACTTGATAGTTATATATTTGATGAAATAAAAGGAAAAGAATTAGATTTAAGTGTAGAAAAAATATTTAAAATGCCAACAATAAAAAACATATTTAGTAGAAGAAAAGAAGAATACTACGTAGTAAGCCAAAAAGAACATGTAATAGATTGTAGATATGTAAAAGGAAGAGCTAGTATACCACTAGTAACAAAAAGAATAATTAATAAAGAAATAAACGATATAAAAAAGTAAAGACCCAATAAAATATGTACACCTTGGAGGAACATAGATATTGATAAAAACATGTTTTAGAGAAGAAATAGATACACCAATAGAATTATACCTAGCTGATGATAGAATTATAAAACCTATAGAAAAAAGTATAATAACTGCCATAGAAGGAAATTTAATATACCAAAAATTTAAATTTATAATAAGTGTGAATTATTCAGTAGCAATAACAGATAAAAATATAGATAAATCATTAGTATTATATTGAAAAGTATCAGAAATAGAAATAACCCCAAGAAGTAAAATATTTACAGCAAGATGTAAAAATCTATATGTATTAACAACAAAACATAAAATAACGGGGAAAAATAAAATTAACAAAATACAAATAGAAAGTCGTTTCGAACAATTTGTAAAAACAATTGATAATAATGATTATAGTTATAGAGACATAGATAAAGAAGAAAATTTAGAAATAACAAATGATAGAATAAGTACAACAAAAAGAATAGCTTATGAAAAACTAGAATCATCAAGTTCATAAAAAAGAATAAGTTATGAAATAAGTTCAACAGCTAATTTAAACCAATATTACATAACAGGAACAATAAATGGAAAAAAATATTTAATACTCTTAAATACAGGACAAGAAAAAAATTATATAGCAAGATATCTAGTTAAAAATGAGGAAATAAAATCTGACAATAATATATTCCCAGATCTACCAAAAAGCTTAATAAACACTAAAAATATAGCAGAAAAAAATAACAATAGAAGTTAGAAAAATAAAAATAGAATTTGAAATAAAGGAAGAAATGCAAAAAAACAGATATAATATTAGGAATAAAATAGCTAGATCAAGTAAAACCATATAATATAGATCATACACAATTATCTATAACATATAACAGAGAGAAATTATTTTTAAGAAGAGCTTTAACATGACATGAAAATATATGTATTAATGAAGATAGTAGTAGAAGAGTATTACAGTAGATATTATACGTCTATAATAGCTACAGGAACAGAAGCTAATTTATGTAGATATAATTATTTACCAGAAAGTAAATGGGATAAATTAAAAACACCAATAATAGTTAAAGGATTTAATAACGAAGGAAGCTTAATTACTTATAAAGCTAAGAATGTAAAAACACGAGTATGGGATAAAATATTAACAATAGAAGAAATCTATAATTATGAGCTAACATCAAAAGATATACTTTTAAGAATGTCATTTTTAAATAAATTATACCCACATATAATAACTAGAACGGATTGGTAGTTTACAACACCATGTAAACAGATTAGATAAGAGCAAAAAAAGTTACTAATAAAATAAGAAAGAAAACTGATTAGATAGAAGAAAGTGAAAATATTACACAAAAATTAGAAAATATAAAAATACTGAAGATACAATAGAACTGGTCGTATTTTCAATAAATAAAAAGGAAATAAATATATTTTTAATAAATAAGATAGAAATAATTAAGAAAAAATTAGAACAATTATATAGTGAAGATCTATTAAAATGATGTGAAAAACATAAAACTATTATAAAAATTGAATTTTAATAGATAAAAATAGCATAATAACTCAGAAACCATTAACATATAATTTTGACGATTTAAAAGAATTTAAAATGTGTATAGATGAATTATTAGAAAAACAATATATACAAAAAAGTAATAGTAAATACAATAGTTCAGCATTTATAGTAAATAAACATAGTGAACAAAAAAGAGGATAAAGTAGAATGGTTATTGATTATAGAAATTTAAATGCAAAAACTATGACATATAATTACCCAATACCAAATAAGATATTAAAAATAAGACAAATACAAGGATATAATTACTTTAGTAAATTTGATTGTAAATCAGGATTTAACCATTTAAAGTTAGAAGAAGAATCTAAGGAATTAACCACATTTACGGTACCACAAGGATTTTATGAATGGAATGTACTACCATTTGGATATAAAAATGCACCAGGTTGATATCAACATTTTATGAATAGTTATTTTAAATAATTACCTAATTGTATAGTATATATAGACGATATATTATTATATACAAAAATCAAAAAAGAACATTTAAAATTATTAGAGCAATTTACAGATATAATAGAAAAATCAGGAATGAGTTTAAGTGAAAAGAAAGCTGAAATTATGAAAAAACAGATAGAATTTTTAGGAATACAAATAGATAAAAATGGAGTAAAAATGCAACAACATATAGTACAAAAAATAATAAATTATAAAGAAGAATTAGATACAAAAAAGAAATTACAATCATTTTTGGGATGAGTAAACCAAGTAAGGGAATATATTTAACAGAAAATCTAAAGCCTTTACAGAAAAAATTATAAAAGGATGTAGAATATAATTATAACGAAGAAGATAAAAAACAAGTCCAGAAAATAAAAACACTTTGTAAAGAATTACCAAAATTACAATCCCAGACGAAAATAGAAAATTTATGTATATAGTAGAAGCAGATGCTAGTGAATGTAGTTATGGAGGAGTACTTAAATATAGGTACGAAAATGAAAAAATAGAACATCATTGTAGATATTATTCAGGAACATTTAATGAAACAGAAATAAAATGGGAAATAAATAGAAAAGAATTATGTTTATTATATAAATGTTTATTAGCATTTGAGCCATATATTGTATATAACAAGTTTATTGTACGAACAGATAATACACAGATACGTTGGTGGCTAACAAAGAAAATACAAAATTCAATTACAACAAAAGAGATTCGGAGACTAGTATTGAATATATTAAATTTTACATTTACAATTGAAGTAATTATTACTAACAAAAACGTTATTGCAGATTACATATCAAGACAAAGCTACACAAAGTGATATAATAGAAGATGATGCTTTAGAAAAGATATTCAAAACCCTAACTATGCTTTCAATGAAAGTGGACAGTATGGATAATGAAATAGAAAAGCTAAAGACTAATGAAGTTAAACTGAAGTCTGTAGCTACAAATCAGCTAACTCAGCAGTGTGCAGAGCTATGTCGATCGAAAGACATTAAAATTCCAGAGCTAGAAAGAGATGTTGGGACACTCCATAAAACTCATAACGTTTATCAATCTACAATTGCAGGTACAAGCAAAGGAGTTATTGGACAAGATACCAGAATATGAACTTAAATAAGACATTTGAAAAATCATTTACATCAAAAATACAAAAAGACCTCTTGAACATACCCCCACAAATTACCACATATCGAGATAGTCTGAACCTAGATAAAAAAGTTTATAACTATACAACCTAAAAATACATAGAAAATATTTACCGAGTACAAATTTTTCTAATCCTTAACCCTAGAGCAACAGATATCAAAGAACCCAACACAAACTATATAACCCAAAGATTTCAAGGTCACAACAAGCTAATTGCACTACCCAAAACCAATCCAAGCTTAATAAAAACTTGTTTTGATTATGGATTATTAAATACCATGTACACCCAAGATGGAGAAGAACTATCAGCTATGGAAGAATTACAAAAATATTCAACACCTATAAAAGAGTAACGAAAGGAAATCTATTTTATATAAAGTGTTATACTGCGCCAGCAGAGATATTATACGACGAGATAAAACCAATTATACAAGTTATAAAAATAGGATTAACCAGAGATATGATTATACCAGAAGATATTCTGCAGGAACCAGAGATACGTAGAATCGAGATACCTGATTTTTATGCAAACAAACGACTTATTGGACTAGCTACAATTATTCAAGAACTAGCAAACAATTATACCAATGGAAACCGAATATGGAGCTATTATTCAAGAGACCATCAGATGATTTATTCAAATTCAAAAAAATTACGACAAGCAGATATGGAAGATGTTAGACAATGGATAATGACATTACTTAACCCCGAAAAACAATTTACTACAAGAGCAATTAAGAGAGGATTTATTTCACACGGACTATTGATAAGATATTGCATGATAATTGGACACAAATATCCAGATCATCAATGTTTGAGATGTAATGGAGAAGATAATATTATCCCAGAAGTTCGGCTAGAATAAAATAAAAAATCAAGAAGATAAGCATGCCAGCTGGAAAGAAGATAAAAAAAACAGCAGATACGACAAGAAGAAGATATCTGCGGAAACAATAATGGAGATAAAAGACAAGTTATTAAATTGTGAAAGCGACATGTAACAAACTTTCACAATTTTCTTTACGTAAATTATTAGAACTGTATAGGTTTTTGACTATTATTTGTCTAGGCTTTAATTAGTTTTTGACTTTTTAAAAGACTTTTGTAAAGTATAGCAAATTAGATTAGATAGATAATTTTTGAAGACTTTTTGTAAAGATTTAGAAACATGTAAAATGAGGAAGGAAAACTTTTGTAAAGTTTCAGATTATAAATAAAAGGCATCGAGGGCAGAAAGAAAGGTAAGCCTTCATGCGTTGAAGCATAAAACTTTCTCTTGTCTATAACAAATAATTTGATTTTTTAAAAAACAGGTATATTTCAATGGAAAAATCTATGGAGGAACAAAACTTAGAATTATCAAAACTACCAGAACAGGTATATTCATTTACTATTATGAATAGCTAAATTCATAAATTCCTAACAATCATAATATGATAAAATAAGTTCATATTAGTTGCTTTATAGTAGAATTATTTGAAAAATAGCATGTTAAGAAGTTTATTAGCAAAGTGAAAAAAGAGAAAAATCCCCAAGAACTATACCATCCTAAAGGTGAAACCAGTGAGGCAAGAAAATCGTGATAGGGGAGTAACCAGAGTAGAGGTGCTGTTTAAGGGAAGAGTATCCAGATTACTATGCTAATAGTGACCGAAGAATATGTTATTTAAGAATAATCTAGTATATAGCAATCTAAAGTGATCATATTTTGTTATGTGCATGATTGAAGAGAATATTTTGAAAGTAGCAATTTTATGAAAAATGGATAATTATTTATTTGACAAAATGGTAGATAAATTTAAAATACTCGTTTTATATGTACTTAAGGGTATAGAAATAGTAGATACAAGAAAAATCATATTGAAAAAAATATTTGATAGATATTTTATGACTAGAATTAATTATATACCACACCTACCGAACTACTCTTATAAATACTTACATACCAAACCCACACACTAACTATGATAAATTATGTATATTTAGAATTTTGGAAAATAGATATAAAATATATACAATTTCTTATTGAAAATATAAAAGAATTAATGAGATTAAAACAAACAACTAAAAAATATTATAATAAAGTATTTAACCAATTTTAAATGATATATAATCTTAAAATATTAATCTTATATATACTTAGAGATATAGAAATTATAGATATTAAGAGAATAATATTAGAAAAAGTATTAGACTATGAAATTAAAACTATAAATTGGATAGAACAGTTATACCTGGATAATTACCCAGATGGATATTATTTAGATTAAGAAATGTTAAAATATATTAGAAAAACTAGAGAAAATCAAGATAATCTAAATGAAGAAATTAATTATAGAAACCGAATTAGAAAAATAATGGAGAATCTAAAAGAAAAATTAACATGGATAGAAGAAACCCTAGAAAATTTAGGAAAAAGTACATGTGATAGTTTATATAATTTAAAAAACTCGCTACGAGAAGAACAACACAAGATAATAAATAGCATTAAAAATCTAGAATTAGATATACATTACAGTACAATTAGGATAAATTATTATATAAAAATTTGTAAATCTATAATTACTACAGGATAAAATGATAGACTATGAATATTTAAAATATTGGAGAAAAAATATGGAAGAAATAATATTATTAGAAAAACTTATGAAAGACAATCTAATTGGATATTTTGAAACAAAAGATATAGAATATTTAGATTATCTTCAAAATATTATAGAAGAATTACATAAACTAAGAGAAAAAAAATAAAGAATATTATAGTAAAGCATTTAACCAATTACCATATAATAACCCTCCAAGATATGAATATCGATAAAACTAACATAAATAACTCAAAATAAAAATAAAAATAAAAATATTTAGAGAATTTAAGAAATATCCACGCACAAATAAAAATAGATCCATTGTATTTATAATAGATCTATTTTACCACACAAGTTATCCGTCCCCCTCACAACTTATCCTTTTTTATTTTTAAATAATAAATTAAAATAACTAATAAAAAAAAAGAATATTAATTTTTATATTAATAAAAGTTTATAAATAATTTAAATTAAATATAATTAAGATAATACTAAAATTAGTAGCCTATTTATTAAAAATATATATATATATATATATATATATATATTAAATTTTTTTTTTTGTATTATTTTAAAAAAAATCTCAAAATGTAACTTTATATATTTATTTATTTTCAAATAAAAACCTATTAAAAATGAAATAATAACTAAAATAAATATTAAATAAAATATAAATATTTAATATCGAAAAATAGGTTAAAATTTGCGGAGGGTAAAAAATTATGTGTCTACATGTACACGACCCATGCAACACTAATTTTTTTTAGAGAAGAAGACGAAAAATGCCCTCAACGAAAAGAAGAGAATATTAAGCTTTCTGATTGTTCAAGCCCTTGCAGCTTGACTCCCTCATTCTAACTGTTGTTTGAATTTCATACAAACACAATATCTGTCAACGGTGACAACTCTGATGGCCAACAATAGCAGCTTTGAAGAGGACCAGTTTCATGTTGTGTCAAAGATATTATTAGGGCATCACACCTTCTTACCTCAAATTATAAAGGTTTCAATATCTTTTTGTTGCTCTACTCACAATTATAAAGGTTTTGGATCGCTTAGTGTTGTAAATTGTGGTAAGTGAATGATTGAAATATTTTTTCCTAAATTTTTGTGAGTAGCAACATTGTAAGTCAGTTTGATGTTATCTAAGTAATTGCTGAAAGAAAACGTGATTGGCACGTTCATAGTTTTTCTCATATGAAATTAAATGGGATAAACAACATAATATATAGCCTGCCGTTATTAGTTTGGAGATAGACATAGTTGTGTCTTTTAATTGTAGATAAAAAAGTTGATTTATTGGCTTAATACATGGGTAATTCCTTAAATTGATTGAGATATTTTAATTATTGACAATTAAAAATATTTAAAAGATATATGATAAAATTACGATCAAAAATAAATTTATTTGAATTTTTAAACTTGAAAACAGAAAGAGTATTTCTAATATTGCCATTATTTATTACTTCTTAGTGGCAACTATGACTGCATCTTGCACAATCACTTATAGTGATCTTCATCCTAAAATGTTAAGTTTTATGTTGTTATTTTTTTTTTTTTTTGAGTACTAATGTCTTTCTCTTCTCTTGATCATGTTGCAATGAAACTAC